>NC_141909.1:60027866-60329354 GCF_057802395.1 Ceratotherium simum simum | reverse complement strand
TAAAATATTGCTAAAAGAAATTAAAGAAGACACAAATAAATGGAAAGACATCTTGTGTTCATAGATTGGAAGACTTAACATTGTTAAGATGTCCATACTATCCAAACAAATCTACAGATTCAATGCAATCCCTATCAAAATCTCAATGGCATTTTTTGCAGAATAGAAAAATTCATTCTAAAATTCATATGGAATCTCAAGGGACCCCAAATAGCCATAACAATTTTGAAAAAGAAGAACAAAGTTAGAGGACTCAAACTTTCTGATTTCAAAACATATTACAAAACCACAATAATCAAAACAGTGTGGTACTGGCATAAAGACAGACAAATATACCAATGGAATAGAATAGCGAGCCCAGAAATAAACTCTCATGTGTATGGACAAATGATCTTCAACAAGGGTGCCAAGACCATTCAATGGGGAAAGGACAGTTTCTTCAACAGATGGTGATGGGAAAACTGCATGTCCACATGCAAAAGAATGAAGTTGGACCCTTATCTTACACCATATACAAATTTTAACTCAAAACAGAATAAAAACCTAAACGTAAGACCTGAAACTATTAACACTCCAAGAAGAAAACAGGCAGAAAGCTTTACGACACTGGATGTAGCAATGATTTCTCAGATATGACACCGAAAGCAAAGGCCACATAGACAAATGGGACTACATCAAACCTGAAAACTTGTGTGCATCAGAGGTCACATTCAACAGAATAAAAAGGCAACCTATGGAATACAAGAAAATATTTGCAAACTTAGCTCCTGTTGCTACAAAATTCCAGAGACTGGGTGGCTTAAACATTTATTTCTCACAGTTCTGGAGGCTGGGAAGCCCCAGATCTGTGTGCCCGCATCCTCAGGTTCTTGGTGAGAGCCCTCTTCCTGGCTTGCAAAGGGCCACCTTCTTGCTGTATCCTCATATGGCCAAGAGAGAGGGAGTTCTGGTCTCTCTTTCTCTTCTTAGATTATAAGGGCACTAATCCCATCATGGGGGCTCCACCCTTATGACCTCATCTAAACCTAATTACCTCCCAAAGGTTCACCTCTTAATACTATCACATTAGGGGTTAGGGTTTTGACATATGAATTTTGAAAGGACACAAACATTCAGTCCATGTATTCCACCCCTGGCCCCCCAAAATCCACTCCTATTTTGCACGCAAAATATAGTCATGCACTGCATAATGATATCTTGGTCGATGACAGACTCAATATACAATGGTGGTCCCATAAGATTAGTGCCATACAGCCTAGGTGTGCGGTAGATTATATCATCTAGGTTTCTGTAAGTACATTCTGTGATGTTTGCACAATGACGCAATTGTCTAACAATGCATTTCCCAGAACACATCCCGTTGTTAAGCAAGGCACGACTGTATATTCATTCCATCCCAACAGCTACAAAAGCCTTAACTCATTTCAACATAAACTCTATAAAGTCTCATCTAAATCAGATTTGGGTGAGACTCGAGGTACATTCATCCTGAAGCAAAATTCCTCTTAGCTGTGAACCTATGAAACCATTAGGTTATGTACTTCCAAAATACAATGGCGGGACAGGCATAGGATAGATATTCCCATTCCAAAAGGAAGAAATCAGAAGGAAGAAAAGGGGGACAGATCCCCAGCAAGGCAAATACCTACCATTAGATTTTAAAGCTCGAGAATACTCTCTTTGGTTCCATGCTCTGCCCTCTGGATTCAATGAAGTGGTGGCATCACCCCTCAAGACATTCCTTCGTCTTGGTGGACGCCCGCCCATGTGGCTCTGCTGGGCAGAGGTCCCTTCCTTAGAAACCGACATTGAGGCAGCCTTGTCCCTCAGGCCTGTGCACTCTAGACCTGTGGTGGGAGTAGCAGCCCTGATGACGAGTCACTTTTGGGGTCCTTCTTCCCTTTTCTTAAAGGATAATGCATTACTCCCAGCCTTCCTTAATTCCATTCTGTTTTTCTGTTTCTTTTAGTCCCAGATGGCAGTGTTTTCTGATGGTATAATTCCATCTCTCTTCCTGGCTTCTGCTGAGATACTGATTAGGTCCATGGTTCACACTCACACTAATATCCATATCAAATGGTTGGTTGGTCACACTCTTGGTGTTCTCTTCTGAACATGCTTTCTCATTTTTTGCAATATAGATTGGCTGAGAATTTTCCAAATCTTTAAGTTCTGGTTCCTTTTCGCTTAACAATTCCTTCTTCAATTCATTTCTCTCCTCTCACATTTTACTATAAGCAGTAAGAAGGAACCAAGCCACTCCTTCAACACTTTGCTTAGAAACCTCCTCAGCTAAATATCCAATTTATCACTCGCAAGTTCTACCTTCCACAAAACATTAGAATACAAACACAACTCAGTCAAGTTCTTTGGCCCTTTATAATAAGGATCACCTTTTCTCCATTGTCCAATAACAAAGTTCTTCATTCCCATCTGAGATCTCAGAATGGCCTTTACCATCCGTATTTCTACCGACATTCTGTTCATGAATATTTACATATTCTCTAAGAATATGAAGGTTTTCTCTCCAGCTCTCCTCTTTTCTTTCTAAGCTCTTACCAGTCGCCATTAGCAGTCCTTTAAAAGCAATCTTGGCATTTGCCAGCATGTGCTTCAAAACTTTTCCACCCTCCACCTAATACCCCATTTTAAAGCCACTTCCACATTTTTAGATATTCATTACAGCAGCATCCCACTTATTGGTCAATTACTGTCTTAGTCAAGCTTGGGATCCTAGAACAAAATAACACAGACTAAGTGGCCTAAACAAAAGAAGTTTTGGAGGCTAACAAGTCCAAGATGAGGGTGCCAGCATGGTCAGGTTCTTGGTGAGGGTGCTCTTCCTGGCCTGCAGATGGCTACTTCACACGGTCAGGAGACAGAAAGCTCTGGTCTCTTTGTCTTCTTATAAGGGCACTAACCCATCATGGGGGCTCCACTCTCATGACCTCACCTAAAACTAAATACCTCCCAAACGCCCCACCTCCAAGTACAATCACATTGGGGGTTAGGGCCTCAGCATATAAATTTTGGGGGGGTAACATTCAGTCCATAACACTATTAGGTTTAGATACAGTACTGAGTTTTCTCATTCAGTCACTGCCATAATTCTTAATCTGTACTAGTTTACTTACTCATATATTCTGCCAGTTTTTCTTCCTTAAACCTTCTCATTCATTTCCATCCATTCTACCTGAATTTATTCTATTCTAAGGATGTTGCTGTTATAATGACAATAGCCTAAACATAGAATCTAAGGTAGCTAGCTCATGACAATGAGCTTGGCCTGGGGTTTGAAACTTCATCTCTACTTGTTTAAAAAGTATGGGAGAAAATGCAAAGAAGGATCCTACTTGGATTACAGCCACAGTGCAATTGAGGGATCCATAGGAGAAATATGTACATTTAGATTGAGAAATCCAATGTATTTTTCGGGTCTTTTAATTTGTCTACGTCAATGAAACTAAAAATTATGGGACTCCAAGACCATATGTGAAATCATAAGACTATTACATACTCCAGAAAGGTTTTGTATCACATTTAAGTCTAGAATTTAGGAGTAATTGAAAATAAACATATGAAAAAACATTACATAAAAATATTAAAGTTACAGTAGCAATTCTATTAAGATGCTGTTATTAATTTCTCTTATTTCCTCAATTTTTTTGTCATGTGCATATAGTTATACCACTTTCATCAAAATTTTGACTGAAAATGGTCAGGGCCAGCCCTGGTGGCCTAGTTATTCAGTTCGGCACGCTCCGCTTCGGCAGCCCCGGTTTGGTTCCTGGGCGCGGACCTACACCACCGTCTGTCAGTGGCCATGCTGTGACGGTGGCTCACATACAAAAAGAGAAAGATTGGCAGCAGATATTAACTCAGGGTGAATCTTCCTCAGCAAAAAAACAAAAAAACAAAATAGTCAGTCTCAAAGAGTCCTAGGCAACTACAGAGTCACATTTGGCTTATCAACCATCTAAATACCCTTTCAGGAGTTCAATAAATTTTACTTAACCTTGAACTTTACCCAAATTACTAATTCATCTTACAAACTGATATCCTAAAATGTATTTTTCCAATTTAGACCTCTACATCATTTTTTTAACTTTTGGATTTTTTTATCTTCTAAACTTGACTACATTAGATTAAAAAAAGGTACTTTAAATCACTTGTGGTGGAATTTCCTGAGATGAAAGTCACGGGAATCATTCTGCAAAATCATCCTATCATTTCTTAACAGAAACCTAAAACAAATATTTTACAGATTTTATTTAACAATAAGAATATGACATTAGATTATATTTCCCCAAGACTAATTCTTTCAATTATCCTGTTTGATGTTACCTGTACTCCAGAAAAATGACTCTTAAATTAAATGCATTATCTTGGTTCATCTGAATTTCCACTTAATGTGAACTTTCATTAAGATGTAAAGGACGCTTACACTTTTTTTTCTTATTTATAAAAGAAATTTATATTCTCACAGAAAGTAAAAGGGGAAATGGACAGTAAGGAGAGATAGTGCTATCAATGATTTTAAATGACTGATATCAAATGGAAAAAAAATAAGACAACTCTTTGATCATTCAAAAAATGTATGATTAATTCAGGCTTCTTGTTCTTTCTCTTCTCACTGCCCATTTTTTCATTCCTCTGGTCACTGGAAGTACAAAAGAAACACTGGTACAAAATTGGGTATAAGAACAGACTACAACTAAGAGGATTACATTAAAAAAAAGAGGCAGTCCTCAACTTAGAAATAGGCTGCCTTCCAACATTGCATTTAGAAGTCAGAAATACTTGGAAAATATTTTCCCATAGAAACACAGAATGAGTGGTGGTTAGGTTCTCAGATCATGCTGTAAAAGTTCAATTTAACCTCTTATATAGCTTTCTTAAATATTTTTCTTTGTGGAAAATTTCAAACATACATCAAAGTAAACATTACAGTATAATGAACTCCCACGTCCTCATTACCCAGCTTCAACCATTTCAACTCATGGCCAGTCTAGTTTCATCTATACCACCACCCACTTCCTCCTGGTCTTGTGTTATTCTGAAATATATAATTTCATCTGCAAATATTTCAGTATGTATCTCTGAAAGATAAGGACTTCTTTTTTTTAAACATAACCACAAAACCATTACCATACATAAAAATTAATAATTCCTTAAATCATCAAATATGCAGTGCTCAAATTTCAAATTGACTCAATTTTATTTTTTTTTTATTGAGGTGACATTGGTTTATGACATTCCACAAATTTCAGATGATCATTATACTTCGACTTTTGTATAGACCACATTGTGTTCATCACCAAAAGTCCAGTTGCCATCTGTCACCATACAAATGTGCCCCTTTACCCCTCATTAATTTTTTAATTAATTGCTCCATTAATTTTTATTAAAATTTGTTTGAATCAGGATTCATATTAAATGCACATACTACTGGTTTTCATGTCTTTTAAAATCTCTTTTAATCTAAATTCGTTCCATTTTATTGTTATGGCTTCTATAATAAATTTTAAAAACCAGTAATTTGTGCCTGTCCTTAAAGGTGACAACTACTAGATCACATAGGTATAACTGACAAATCTTTTCATCTTGATGTACAAAAAGCCATATCGATGTATGTCATTCTAAAAGGTTGTAACTACATTCTATTTTTTTTTTTTTGGTGAGGAATATCAGCCCTGAGCTAACATCCACGCCAATCCTCCTCTTTTTGCTGAGGAAGACTGGCCGTGAGCTAACATCGTGCCCATCTTCCTCTACTTTATGTGGGATGTCACCACAGCATGGCCTGACAAGCAGTGCATCGGTGCGCGCCCGGGATTCAAACCCGGGCCACCAGCAGCGGAGCGCGCGCGCTTAACCGCTACGCCACGGGGCGGGCCCCCATTCCATTTTTAAAAAGAGTTTGTATGTAACATTTTCTCTCCCAGGCACTGAAGCCCCACATCTCTTAATAGCTTCTGTGTATCCCCAGTAGAAGGACCATAAGTTCTCTTTCTTTATAAGCCTCTAAAATGTTATACACAGTGAGTGGGGGGGAAAAAAAAAACCTTTAAGACTTGGTTAAATAGAGAATTGAAAATACTGAGACATATAGTTTTGGTAAGGTATAGTTTTGACCATACACCTGTGTCCTCAGTAAGCAAGATCTGGGAGATGTAATCAGTTCTGCCAATTGCATAGATGGCGTATCTTACAAACCCAAGTCTGTCTCTCCATCTCTACTATCATTATCTTAGTTCCAAGCTTCAAATCTTTTTACTGAGATAGCAGAGCCTCTAGATGACAGACCGTACTTTTCCCAAGATAGCTGCAGGATCTCCCAGCCCACATGCTCTTCTAGAACCTTGCTGCTTACTCATCAAGAGAGGCAAACTATGTCCCCTTCCCTTGAATCTGAGTGGTTTTGTGACTTGCTTATAAGCAATAGAATGCTATGGAAATAACACTATGTGACTTGCAAGGCTGGATCATCAAGTGTAATTCAGCTTCCACCTGTTTGCTAAAACATTCATATCATACTTGGAACCCTGAGCCACCATGTCAGAAGTCAAACCACCCTCAGACAGCCATGCAAGGAAGTGGAGTCATATGGAGCAGCCACACACAGGTGCTCTAGTGGGCAGTCCTAGTCTTCTATTCCTCTCATTCCAGGGACTAGACAAATGAGTGAAAAAGCTTTCATGTGATCCCAGTCCCCTGCCATCAATACACAGGCAGCAGCTATAGCTTTGAATAGCAATAGTAACTGGAATAGCCTCATAACAGGATACAATGGACTGAATGTTTGTGTCTCCTCAAAATTAAAAAAAAAAAAAAGTTAATCGGGTAATTTAGAGAATGTTAGTGTGATCACATTTTAATATCCAATTTTAATTTGACTAGAAAAATCTCAAAAAGCCAATTTCTAAGATAAATAAATGCAGTATCAAGATATTGAAACATTGTCTTCTATATCTACCCATAATTATTATTAAGATTTGTTAAAATCTTATTGTTAAAATTTCATTACCACTCCATCCACCATTACTTTATCTAACAGCATGTCTGGGCACTTTTAATTCACTTGCACAAAAATTTAAAAAGGAATCATGTGAGCATTTTATATTTTATTAAGAAAATTTTCAAACCTAAAGGAAAGATGAAATAATTCAACAGTGAACACCATATACTTGCCAACACCATATACTTACCACCTACGTTCTAAAACTAACATTTTTCTTTATCACATGCATTCCTCTATCCACCTTTTTTTCAAAAATGCATTTCAAATTTGCAGACATCAGTATATCTCACCCCTAAACAATTAAGGCATATTTTAGCATCTACTATTCAATACATGTTTAGTTCTTTTTTGAAGGCAAAACTTAGGTATGATAAAATGCACAAATCTTAAGTATGCCATCATGTGAGATTTCTTGAAATGAATTCTACCACTAGCAGTATCTAAGTAACTCAAGTCCCACTATTGCTCTAAGACTGTGGCTTTCAAACTTTGGCATGTATCAGAATCACCTGCAGGGCTTATTAAACACAGATTGCTGGGCCCCACACCTACAGTTTCTGATTCAATAAGCGTGGGGTAGGGCCCAAAAATTCACATTTCTAATAAGTTCCCAGGTTAAACTGATGCCGCTAGCCCCAGGACCATACAGATCTAAGGCTAAACTAATTTATACATAAGTATTAACTGATAATGAAGATGTCAAGTTGACAACAATGTAAGGTATATGTCATTCTTGTAAAGGCTCCATCCCGGATGTAAATACATACTGTTATTCAACTAGAAATATATAAAAATAGTTTCCTTAAGGAGAAGAAAGTATTTCTAAAGTAATCAAGTTTAATGAGGCCTTTGAAACTGCATTTTGATATTTCAGCTAAATCAATACACTATGAGCCAAATAAATTTTCCTCTCAGATTGAAACTGCTATTTCCTATAGGTTAAAAAAAAACCAAACTTTCAAATGTTCTTGGGAAATGGCAGAGTAATGAGTTAAATGTATTAAGCAAACATACACCAAGCACATATAAGGTTCCAACTACTCTAGATTTTTTAAATAGTTTTATTGAGGTATAATTGACATATATCAAATGACATGTTCAAAATGTACAATTTGATAAATCTTGACACATGAATATACCCATGAAACCATTACTACAAACAAGATAATGAACCTACCCATCAACCCTCAAATCTTCCTACTGTCTATTGGTAATCCAGCCTTTGCATTTCCATAATGACAAATGATGTTCAACATGTTTTCATGTGCTTATTTGCCATCTGTATAGCTTTATGGTTAAGTATCTGTTCAATACTTTTGCCCATTTTATTACTGAGTTGTTTCGTTTTCTTATTATTCAGTTTTATAGTGATTTATATATTCTGGATACCAGTCCTTTACCAGTTAAGTGATTTGCAAAGATTTTCTCCCAGTCTGTGGCTTGTCTTTGCATTCTCTTACCAATATCTTTTGAAGAGCAGAAGTTTTAATTATGAAGTCCAACTTATCAATTTGTTATTTTATGGATGGTACTTTTGGTGTTGTATCAGAGAGACCTTTGCCTAATCCAAGGTCACAAAGATTTTCTCCTATGCTTTCTTCATGAAATTTTACAGTTTTAAGTTTTACAGTCTGTCTATTTGTTCTATCAACTGCTGAGGGGTATTGAAATCTCTGCTAAAACTGCATATTTGTATTTTTTTCTTTGCAGGTGTATCATGTAATTCGACGCTCTTTTATTAGACGCATAAAAATTTAGGATTATGTCTTCTTGATGAATTAATGGCTTTATTATTAGGAAATGACCCTCTTTATCCCTGGTAATAATCTTTTCTCTGAAATCTAACTTCTGATCTAATATAGTCACTCCAGCTTTCTTTTGGATAGTGTTACCATAGTATATCTTTCCAAATCTTTCACTTTTAACTTGTATATGTCTATAAAGTGAGTTTCTTATAGATGTGATATACTTTGTTCTTGATTTTTTAAAAAAAAATCTAACCCAATGATCTGTGCCTTTTAATTATCATGTATATACCATTTATATGTAATGTGATTATTTATATGGTTGGGTTTAAACCTAACATCTTACTATTTGTTTTCTATTTGTCTCATGTGTTGTTTCCTTTTTCCTCTTTATTTGCTTTGTTTTAGATTATTTATTATATCATTTTATCTCCCTTGTTGGCTTACAGATGATAATTCTTTGTTTTGTTACTTTAGTGGTTGCTTTAGGGTTTATAGGATGCATCTTTAAGTTATCACAATCTAACTTCAAATAACATTACACTACTTCAGATATAAGTATCAGAATCTTACAAGGATATACCTGCAATTTCTCTGCTTCCAAGCTTTGTGCTATTGTTATCATATATTTTGCTTCTACATGTTAGAAACCCTACAATCATTACCATTTTTACATTCAACAGTCAACTGTCTTTTACAGATACCTAAATAATAATTTAAAAAGTCTTATATATTTACCCATGTAGTTACCATTTCCAGCGCTCTTCATTCCTTTCTATAGGTCCAAGTATCTATCCAGTTTAATTTTCCTTCTGCTTGAAGAACTCCATTTAACATGTCTCTTAGTATAGGACTGAATGTAATGAATTCTTTCGGCTTTTGTATGTTTGAAAAGTCTTTATTTTGCCTTTGTTTTTGAAAGATATTTTTGCTAGATAAAGAATTCTAGGTTGACAGTGTTTTCTTTCAGTGTTTTAAAGATATTTATTGCTCCATTATCTTCTAGCTTACATTGCTTCTGATGAGAAATCTGCTGTTGCCCTTATCTTTGCTCTGTTTTTCTGTGGCTGCTTTTAAGATTTTTTTCTCTTTATTGCTTGTTTTAAGTGATTTTATTATGATGTTACTTGGCGCCATTTTATTCATCTTCCTTTTGCTTACTGTTTCTTGCTTTACAGTTTTTATCAAATTTGGAAAAACTTTTGCCACTATCTCTTCAAATATTTTTTTTCAGTTCATCTTTTTAAATAATTCTCTTTTCTCTGTGTTTCATTTTGGATAGTTTCTATTGCTATGTCTTCATGTCCACTAATCTTTTCTTCAGCAATGTCTAACATGCCATTAATCCCATCCAGCATGTCTTATCTTTGACACTGTAATTTTAATCTAGAAGATCCCTCTACTTAACATGTTCAATCTAACCTCTAGCTTCTCCAACATATCCAATACAGTCAAAACTGTTTTAATGTTCTTGACTATTAATTCATCACCTATGTCATCTTGGGGCCAGTTCTGAGTGACTGATTTTTCTCCTCATCATGGTCTGCATTTTTCCTGCTTCTTTGCAGGCTTAGCAGTTTTCACTGAAAGTCAGACACTATAAATTTATTGTTGGCTGCTAGGTATTTTTGTATTCCTATAAATATTTTTGAGCTTTGTTCTGAGAGGTGGCTAAGTGACTTGGAAATAGAGTCTTTTGGGTCTTGCTTTAGGCAAAAACAGAATTGTGTTCTTGTGCTAGGCAGGAACAGAGCTGCATTTCGTCTAGGGTTAAATTTTCCCCCACTACTGAGCCAAGACGCTCCAGAGTACTGGAGCCCTGCAAATTATGAGGCTTTCTAATCTGGCTGGTGGTAAGAGGCACTATTTCTGGCCCTGTGTGATACTTAGATACTGTGAGGTGGCTCTTTCTTTAGCCCTGAGTAGTTTCCTTACATGTATGCATTTTCAGTACTCTGATGAATACTCCAGGGGGACCCTCTCCAGATCTTTGAGGTCCTTTTTCTGTGGAGCTCTCTCCTCTCTGGTACTCTGCTCGGAATATTCTAATCTCCTTAGACTGCCAGCTCCATCTCCTCAACTCAGGGAGTCAGCTGGGATCTAAATGAGATCCCCTTCTCTGTGCTGTGCCCTGCAAACGTTCTCCAGGCAGTAAGCAGGGCCAATCATAGGACTTGCCTTGTTTTCTCTCTTTTGTTGCCTGATGTCTAACATCTGGAGGGCCACTGTTTCATGTATTTTTTCTAGTTTTTTAGTTGTTTCAGGCAGAAGAGTAAATCTAGTCCCTTTTACTCCTTCTTGAAAGGGAACCGAATTCACTACTCTTCATTTTTAATGTACCCCAATGGGCAGTAGCAAGGTGAAGGAATTTATCATAAGTAGAACCCAGACGGCTATGCTTTAAAAGCATGATTTTTTAAAAGAATGGCCGGTTCACTAATGGAAGCCACTGTGCTCTTGATACACTCTGAACTAAAAGAAAAATCAATGTTCTTTTTATAGATATTTTGGGCAAATGACACAATTCCTTAGGTTTTATTTCTGTGTAAGACTGTGTTACTTATTAGTAACCTGAAGAGTGAGTTCTTATTTGCTAATAAAATGTGTTATCTCTAAAGTAAAATGAATACATTTCTGGAGATTACTTGGGCCTCTAATTGAGGATTCTACGAAGATATCTGGCAGTCATATAACAGAGAAAGTTAGGATTCCCACAACTTGTGGGAAGGATACTTCATTATCTGTTTATCTATCATCAGCGCTCTCTTCAATCGGTCCTGGTTTTTGTGGTATCTTCAACTGGTCCGATTTTCAAGTCCAATAGCTTTTATTTATTAATTACTACATGTTTAGATTTATCATTCTCATATTCAATTTAGTTTCTGAAGAAAGCTGTTTGATTAACCCTATAGTGTACAATGATGTATATATACATTAACAATATTTTTGGCTTATTACTTGTTGCTACCCTTGTTGCTAAAGTAGATGTATTCATAAACCTTCCAACTTGGCTTATATAGTGACATTTCATCAGTGATGTGCTGTTTATGAACTTATGATATTTAAATAACTTACAACATATTTTGATGGTAAGTGCAATAACATTTTTACATGTGGGGCACAGTTTATAGGGCCTAGTTCTATAATAGAAGAGGCTGCACCATATGAATTGCCATTTAAGGTCAAAAAATATTAAAATAACAATTTCATATGGTTTAATCTAATAAAAGCAAATCATATATTTTCATTGTCTAAGGTAAATGACAATTTATATAAACTGTCAGCAACAAATTTACTATAACTTATCTTATTCTCCAATTCCTTGTCCACTGGAAAGGTGGAAGGGGTAGAGTTGGTAGGATGGGTGGGTAGGATGGTGGGCCTCAGTCTTTTATCCCATGTAAGTGAACAGAGGTTTAAAAAGAGGGAGGGGTTTGAGAGCCACTGTCATTACTCTCCTCAGTCAGAATAGAACTTAATTTAATTAAGCAGTCAGGAGATACAGTCCCCGGTCCCCCACTAAGAAATACTAACATGAAAATATGGTTATAATAGACTTCGAAGGCAATTTTGACAAAAAAAGACATCACAAACATACTTCCAGTCAGGAAACTGTGGGAACAGAGAGCAGGAATTGCTTCCAAGAAATCAACCCCAATCTATTAAAGGATACACACTGTGCATGTATATAAGACCAATAGATTTTTTTTTTTTTTTTGTAACACCATCTTCTTGAATCTCATTTTATAGCTGTAGCTATCTGGTGTTTTCAGAGTACTTGCGTTACCTTTAGAACCCAAGGTAATTACATCTGGGACAATTCTATTTTTATCTACAAATATTTTCTTGCCCCTTTAAAAAGTACTACCTTGTATATTATATTCACTTTGCTTTTTTAAAATTCCAAATTCTTGGTTACATCTATCAGAATCACTTTGGATGGAAAACTAAACTAGCAGTTTCTGAATATTTTCTGGCCGAAGTACGGGCATATCTCGTTTTATTGCACTTCACAGATACAGCATTTTTTACAAATTAAGTTTGTGGCAACCCTGTGTCGAGCAAGCCTATTGGTGCCATTTTTCCAACAGCATTTGCTTACTTCGTGTCTTTGTCACATTTTGGTAATTCTTACAATATTTCAAAATTTTTCATTATTATTATATTTATTATGGTGATCTGTGATCAGTGATCTTTGATGTTACTATTGTAATTATTTGGGGGCAATATGAATCGTGCCTATGTGAGACAGTGAACTTAATCAATAAATGTGTGTGCTCTGAATACACTACCAACCGGATGTTCTCCCATCTCTCTCCCTCTCCTCAGGCTTCCCTATTCTCTGAGATGCAAGAATACTGAAATTAGGCCAATTAATAACCCTAAAATGGCCTCTAAGTGTTTGAGCGAAAGGAAGAGTCACATGTCTCTTACTTTAAATCAAAAGCTAGAAATGATTAAGCTTAGTGAGGAAGGCATGTCAAAAGCCAAGACAGGCCAAAAGCCAGGCCTTTGTGCCAAATAGTTAGCCAAGTTGTGAGAATGCAAAGGAAAAGTTCTTGAAGGAAATTAAAAGTGCTACTCTAGTGAACACACGAATGATAAGAAAGTGAATATTGCTGATACTGAGAAAGTTTTAGTGGTCTGGATAGAAGATCAAACTAGCCACAACATTCTCTTAAGCCAAAGCCTAATCCAGAGCAAGGCCTTAACTCCTTTCAATTCTAACTCTTTTGAATTTATGTCTCCACAACATAAAAGTACAAGGAGAAGCAGCAAGTGCTGATGCAGAAGCTGCAGCAAGTGACCCAGAAGTTCTAGCTAAGATAATTAACAAAGGTAGCTACACTAAACAACAGATTTTCAAAGTAGATGAAATGGTCTTATATTGGAAGAAGATGCCATTTAGGACGTTCATAGCTAGAGAGGAGAAGTCAATGTCTGGTTTCAAAACTTCAAAGGATAGGCTGACTCTCTTATTAGGGGTTAATGCAGGTGGTAAATTTAAGTTGAAGTCAATGCTCATTTACCATTCCGAAAATACTGGGGCCTTAAGAACCATGGTAAATCTACTCTGCCTGTGCTCTAGAAATGGAACAACAAAGCCTGGATGACAGCACATCTGTCTACAACATGGTTTACTGAAAATTTTAAGCCCGCTGTTGAGACCTACTGCTCAGAAAAAAGATTCCTTTCAAAATATTACTGCTCATCGACAAAGCACTTGGTCACCCAAGAGCTCTGATGGAGATGTACGACAAAATTAACGTTTTCATGACTGCTAACACAACATCCATTCTGCAGTCCATGGATAAAGGAGTAATTTCACTTTCAAGTCTTATTATTTAAGAAATACATTTCATAAGACTACAGCTGCCATACATAGTGATTCCCTGATGGACCTGGGCAAAGAAAACTGAAAACCTTCCAAAAAGGATTCACCATTCTAGATATCTTTAAAAATATTCACGGGGCCGGCCTGGTGGCATAGCGGTTAAGTTTGCACACTCTGCTTCGGCGGCCCAGGGTTCGCAGGTTCAGATCCCAGGAATGGACTGACGCACCACTTGTCAAGCCATGCTGTGGCGGCATCCCATATAAAGCAGAGGAAGATGTGCATGGATGTTACCCTGGGCCAATCTTCCTCAGCAAAAAGAGGAGGACTGGCAACAGATACTAGCTCAGGGCTAATCTTCCTCACCAAAATAACTAACTAACTAACTAACTAACTAAATTCGTGATTCATGGAAGAGACCAAATATCAACATTAACAAGAGTCTGGAAGAAGGTGATTCCAACCCTCATGGAAGACTTTGAGGGGTTCAAGACTTCAAGACTTCAGTGGAGGAAATAACTACAGATGGGTGGAAATAGCAAGACAACCAGAATTAGAAGTGGAGCCTGAAGATGTGACTAAATTGCTGCAATTTCATGATAAAACTTTAACGGATGAGGAGTTGCTTCCTGTGGATGAGTAAAGGAAGTAGTTTCTTGAGATGGAATCTACTCATGGTAAAAATGCTGTGAAGATTGTTGAAATGACAACAAAGGATTTACAATATTACATAAACTTAGTTGATAAAGTAACAGCAGGGTTTGAGAGGACTCCAAAATGCTATCCAACAGCATCACATGCTACAGAGAAACTGTTAATGAAAGGAAGAATCAATCGATGCAGCAAACCTCATCACTGTCTTATTTTAAGAAATTGCCACAGCCACCCCAACCTTCAGCAACCACCACCCTGATCACTCAACAGTCATCAACATCAAGGCAAGACTGTCTACCAGCAAATAGATTATGACTCGCTCAAGGCTCAGATGACGGTTAGCATTTTTCAGCAATAAAGCATTTTTAAATTAAGGTATGTACATTGTTTTTTCAGACATAATGCTACTGCACACTTAACAGTCTACAGTATAGTGTAAACATAACTTTTACATGCACTGGGAAACCAAAAAATTCATGTGACTCACTTTATTGCCATATTCACTTTATTGCGGTGGTCTGGAAGTGAACTCGCAGTATCTCTGATGTATGCCTATTAACACCTTGGCATCTAGGTTCATAATACAAGGGTTTGAATTCCTCTGTAAAAGCTACTGTCTTACTATAACTTCACCATATTTGACGTTTCCTTCTTTAATTCCTTCCAAATAGAGAATTTTATCGTATCATTAGGAAATCAAGAAACATTTTTATATCTTCCATAAGAAAGATTTGTCTGGGGCAGGCCCCGTGGCACAGCGGTTAGGTGTGTGCGCTCCGCTGCTGGCGGCCTGGGTTCAGATCCCGGGCGCAGACGCACCGCTTGTCAGGCCATGCTGTGGCGGCGTCCCACATAAAGTGGGGGAAGACGGGCATGGATGTTAGCTCAGGGCTAGTCTTCCTCAGCGAAAAGAGGAGGACTGGCATGGATGTTAGCTCAGGGTTGACCTTCCTCACGTAAAAAAAAAAAAAAAGAAAGATTTGTCTATAGAACCCAGTATTTTATCATTGTCCACTGTGAGATAACCAGATTCTTTGTTTATAAATCTACAAGTATGTCTGAGTTAAAAATTAATTGCCTCTAAACATGGTCACCTTCTCTCATCTTCTTTTTAAAAATTTTTCCTTCTTTCTACTCTGTCTTCAGCTCAAGCTACTGACATCAACACTGCAATTTACCACCATCTTTCTTAAAATATTAGGTTCTAATATTAAAAGGGGAGAAGAATCAAAATATCCAGGCATATAAGACTTGACAACAACCATATTCAAAATTACAATTTTATATTTGAAAAAGATAATTGCTTTTATAATAGAAACTCAGAAAACAAAGTATACTGAAATTGTCTTGGTTGGCAGGTATGGTTACAAAGGTTGAGAATCACTAGTCTACAATTCTCACTTCTTTAACCCACTGTAACACAGCTTCAGACCCAATACTATACTGAAATTGCTATTTTTAAGAGCACCACTGACTTTAGACACCAACTGGAAAGCTTTTGCAAGTAAAATAAGGTGCTATCAAAAATTACACAGGGAAAACAGACATAAATCAAGGCTGTCCCACTAGAAGGTATAATTCTAACAAGGACTAATAATCATAATCCCCAAATCCAAACCCTCTTATGTTTATTTTTGTTACATCACAAAAGTCGCACATTTTATACTTAAAAACATACATACCGTCATTATTTTTAACTCTTCCTCCTATTCCCCAAATTCAAGTCCTATTTCTACAACTACTCACTGTGGAATGTGGAATGCACCCTTTCAGATTTTTTCTCTGCACTTACCTGTGTATGAGGTTTTCTGCGAGTGGCTGTTACACAAAGGAAATCACATGTACTGGTCAGTATCTTGCTTTTTCATGTAATATATCATAAGATTTTCCTAAAGAAGCACATGTATTATCTATTTCATTCTTTTTCATGGCTGCCTAATATTCTACTGTAAGGGCATACCATAATTTATCTATTCTAATGATAAACACTGAAATTGCTTCCATTTTTCTTTATATAATTCCCCCTCTGCAGGGAATCACCATGTAATATTCTCTAGGAATCTATGATAGTATTTATGTATTATAGGTAATACAGAAATGAAACTACTGGTTCAGAAGTATGCACTTTTAAAACTGACAGACACTGTCAAACTTTTCTCCTAAAAAGATGAAGCTACTGGGGCCAGCCCCATGGCTTAGTGGTTAAGTGCGCGTGCTCCACTGCTGGCGGCCCAGGTTCGGATCCCGGGCGCGCACTGACGCACCACTTGTCCGGCCATGCTGAGGCGGCATCCCATATACAGCAACTAGAAGGATGTGCAACTACGACATACAACTACCTACTGGGGCTTTGGGGAGAAAAAGGGAAAAAAACAAAAAAGGAGGAGGATTAGCAATAGATGTTAGCTCAGGGCCAGTCTTCCTCAGCAAAAAGAGGAGGCTTGGCATAGAAGTTAGCTCAGGGCTGATCTTCCTCAAAAAAAAAAAAAAAAAAAAGGTGAAGCTATTTATACTCTGTTCAACAATTTATGAGGGCCTACCTTCCAATTTGACACTTATTAATATTAAGGTTTTCCAATGTTTGCCAATTTTATTACCAAAGATTTTTTTAAAATCATATCTCATTGATGTTTCGAATTTCTCAGATTACTGATGTGGTTGAGTATCTCTTCAAAACTTTATAGGATATCTATATTTCTACTTCTTTAAAATTCCTACATACATTCTTTCTCATTTTCTACCAGGTTGTTGTTTTCATACTGATTTGTAGGCACACCTTGTATACTCTGAGTATTAACTTTGTCTATTACATGTCAAATGCTTTATCCCAGTCTGTTGCCTGCCTCTTTTTAATGGCATCTAAGTTTGATGTCTCACTTGAAAAGGCCTTCTCTACCCCAAAATGTTTTTAAAAATTCACTTCTTCTAAAATTTTTGCCATTTTGTTTTTTACTTATAAATATTTAGTCCATCTGGAACTTAGTTTTGAAAGTACCATTAAGCGGGTAACTAATTATCTTTACCTCAACTGGATAGCCAATTGTCCCACATCATTTATAAACTAGCTCTTCCATTATTCACTTATTTATCATAAAATAAATTCTTCTGTATCCATGGAGCTCCTCCTGAATTCTATATTCTGTTCCTTTGATCAACATGCCATTTTCACTCCAAATAGCTATTTTTTTTAATAATTGTAATTTTACAGTATGTTTTGATCTTTGATAGGTAAGTCACCCTTTGTTATGCTTTTTGAAATCTACCTGACCATTCTGTGTCTCCTTCTCAAAACCTGAAACATCAGTTTGTCAAATTCCATTTTTAAAATCATACTGTATTTCTAATTAGCATCATACTAACTTTATTTTGATTAATTTGATGAGAATTGCCGTTTTTATAGTATTAAGTTGTCACATTCAGGACTATAGCATTCCTCTATCCATTCAGATCTTCTTGTAGTTTTCTTCATATAGTTGTTGCACATTTTAAAAATTTCTTAAGTATTTTAAAACTTAGGCTTCTACTTTTTTTTGTTTTTGTTTTTCATAATTGGTTATCGCTGGTGCATAAGAAAGCTAATGAATCTTTTAAGTTTATCTTATAGCCAGTTGGTTTACTCTAATCTCTTTTTGACTCAAATCATTTTCTGTTGACAATCTTGTATTTTCTAAGTAGGCAATCATATCAACTGCAGATAGTAACAGTGATGTATTCCACCTCCACTCCCCAATATTTAGAGGTTAATTATGTTTCTTGTTTCTTAATACATTAGCTAAGACTTTTGGACAAATGTTATGTTCCTATCTTGTAACGGAAGTGCTTCTAATATTTCACTATGACATTTAATATAGGTTTCTGGTAGAGACCCTTAACAAAGTTATTTCTGTTAGAGTTATCAGGGACAAGTGAATAGTATTAGAAAATGATCGTTTTTAGCACAAAAGAGATAATCATATAGTTTCCCCCTTTAATCTCTTAATATGGTGAATTACATTAATATATTTCTTAATACTGAATCAGTATACACACCTGAGATTCAACATATCAAAACTGGTATGATTTAATGCTTGAAAGCCCAGGCTCTGGAGTCAGAATGCCTGGGTTCAAATCCCAAATCTTTCACTAACTAGTTATATGATCTTAGTCATGTCATTCAACTTCTCTGTGCTTCAGTTTCCTCATTTGAAAAATGGTGACAATAATATCTACCTCAGAGGGTTGTTGTTTTAAGGATTAAGTAAACTGACACATGTAAAGTTGTTTGGAACAGCACCCAGAACATGTGTTAATATATATTAATTATTATTTACTGAGTGCCGTACATTTGCCAGGCATAGGATATGAAGAATTACAGGGGTTGGCAAACTAAAAGGCCTGTGGGCCAAATCTGACCCCCTGCCTGTTTTCGTAAATAAAGTTTTATTGGAACACAGTCATATCTAATGTTTCTAATTTATCTACGGCTGTTGTTATGCTCTTACAGCACAGTTAAGTAGTTGCAACAGAGTCCAAATGGCTATAAAGCCTAACCTATTAACCATCTGCTCCTTTATAGAAAAAAATTGCCAACCACAGCAGTACTGTTCAAACTCAAGGAGTTTAGTCTAACAGCTGAGACAGACAAGTAAAGAAATATATATGCAACAGTATGATATGCATACAATCATGATATTCTGAGAGTATTATGGAAACATATGGCAATTCAGTACTAAACGAAAGGAAGGATTCACACAAGTGAGAAGAGGCATGAGAAGAGGTATTTTATTTACCTTTAATTATTTAAAAATATGTATTTGTTTACATGTCTATCTCTCACTCTAGTGTGTGAATTACTAGAAAGAAAGGGATTATGACATTCATTTTTGTGACATTCATATTCTAAATATCTAGGACATTTAAAGTTTTTAATAAATGATAAATAAATGAATGGTGAAAATAAGAGTAGGATACTTGGGTGACAAAGATTAGACATGTCAGTTAATGTTCTAGATACAAATATCCTACAGCAAGCACTTTACTTGCCATGGTAAATGGACTTTCTCTTTTAATGCTTATAATAACCAATTTTAAGAGCGACATCCTATTAGTAACCCCCTCTAAAGTGAAGAAACTAAGGCTCATAGAAGGAAAATCACATGCTCGTGTTTATATACAGTCAGTAAGTGAAGAAGCCAACAAACAAACCTACCTCTGCCTGATGTAAAACATATGCTTTTTCTACTACAGAATTGGTAAGTAGTGAGAAAAAGACACAGTCACAGGATATCAACAGAGTATGCACTCAAATAGAGACAGAAGACATTATAGTTGATGCAGCAGAAATTGTGGTGTGATTTTAATTTCTAAAATTGAGCAATGATCTGAATAAATTCGTGTTTTTGAAATATTAGCCTGCAAGCAGCCTGAAAGATGGATTAGAGGGACAGTTGCCTCTACATTTTACCCAAAGGCTACTCTATCACACACAATAGGGCAGTTTTAGTAAGGTTCAAGTAATAGATAAAAAAATAAAATTGCTAGCATACTATGACATTTGAGTACTAGTGATTCACTTACTGATCTGAAGTATTGGAAATAGCTGGTCCTAACATGGAAGAAACAAAAAGGTACTTCATAAACTATTAATCAAAACATAAGAAAAACAAGTATATACTGCAAATGAAAACATTACATGGAAAAAATCAAGTCTTAAGAACAAAACTATAATTGAGAATGGCTGTCTTAAACCAAAAAAATCTAGAAAATGTAAACATAATGAAATCACAAATTATAAATTACATTTTCACTTTTTTAATTTAAGCAAATCTTAAGAAAAACTGATTTTGAAGTAAATGAAAATGACTACTCCTTCTTCAAGCTAGATCTCAACAAAAGTAGTTGTATATAAGGTCTATTCCTGCAAAAGAAAGCATATAATTACTTTTTAAGGAAAAATGTTCTTAAAACATCTGTTTAGAACCCCCAGAAAAGTAGAAACATTTTTTTTCCCCTCACTGGGTAATTGGATAGTGAATAAATCACTTAAATTTTAAAAATTATTCTGTTCAAATATAGATTAAAATGTGGATTCTGAAGAAGGAAAACAGAAAACAGTATCTATCAGACATTTCTGATTGAGGCTGATTAACATAAACAATCTAATTTATCAAAGAGATAACTTTTACACCAAGGTTTATTTCAAAGTACACATCATACTTACTTTGTATTTCTAACAACTACCACATAAGAGATCTCAAGAAGTGAGGGAGGATGAGAGATACAGAAGTCAATCAGAAGTAATAGTTTCATCTGTAAAATAAAAGTACCACCACATATCTGTCAGGTCTGTATAGGATTTAAAAAATAACCAAGTACTGGGCCTAAAATCCAATGCGAGTTCAAAGAAGTAGATCTTACTACTACAGATACAGAAATGGTCTTCCACGTGAAAAAAAGAAAAGTATAAAGAATTCACTTTTGCATATCTTCACCCTACTTTGGAAAGAACAGCTGAAGTTGCCTGGAATAGAATATTAGTATTCCCTTGCAAAAAGGAAGAGAGGCATTAGATATGAACTGCACTAAAAGATTAATAAGAATGGAAAGAAAGCTTTTATATGCATTCTCCTTGCCAAGAAAGCAGTTAAAACTTTTGAGTAAACTAAATGCTTATTGGAAGCATACTATATTTACAGAACTTTGAAGGATAAAACTTGAACTCATAATCTCTGGTCTTAACTAAAAAAAGGCTGCACTGCTTCCAATATAGTAGTATTAATGTAAGCACTTACATGGTACTTTAATGTTTTCATGGTTTCCAACATCTCTTTGGGTACTCACAATATTTCTGTGGGGAAAACAGGATATACAACATTCTCCATTTTAAGGTCCGGCAATCTAAGATTGAAAAAAACTAACCTGAGATCATACGGCTAATAGGGTGAAGTTGAAACTAGGCTCCAAGGTACTTTATCTCCTATCTAGGAAACAGAAACAACTGGAATGATGAAGCTGTTTCAAGCACTGACAAAAGGGGGTGGGAGAGTGAACTGTTAATTTCTCCTTAAAGCAAAATTTAAAAAGCAAAATGTTTATTCAGTAGCAATTTATGAAAGCTGAAATTTAGTTCAAAAGGTTTGTACTGCCTTAAAACTTAAGATAGTATATACATTTTACAAAGTATGGAAAATGCTAGTATAAATAAATTCCAAAGGTTAACCTAAGTTTTGGGGTTTTGTTTGGTTGGTTTTAATGGTTTTAAGAGGAGAAAAAGAAACACCACTCATTTTATCCAGACAGCTCTCCATCTTACACATCTTTTCCCAGCACCTAATACTACCCCTGATATGCAGAACATATTTATTAATGCCTACCGAATGAAAGAATGCTCTTATGCTATATTCTTGCTCTCTTGATGACACAAAATATAGAGTAACCCTAGCCAACTGATTCATACAACCATAACCCGAGGCACCACTATTCTCAATAGTACACGAAACGCAATGTGCTGAAGAAAACAGAATTGCCTTAGAAACACATATCTATAAATTTAGAAACTTCAAAGAGATATTTCATGTAAATGAATTCTCAAAATAATTGGCATCCTTTAAATCACCATAACGTACCTTTAAACAATCTTAATGGAAATATTTTAAAGGAGATTTTTAAGTCTTACTTCTCTGCCTTAATCTGCACACTATACAACCTTTTCTTGATGACTCAGGCTCATCAATGTAAACATCAATTATTAGACTGTTCTGTAACACAATGACTCTTCTTGGAGTTATTGAGGGATGTCCAACTGCTTGCCTCTTCAATAACTTATCTGAGATTACTTTTAAAAACAAGGTTTCCTACTGCCTGCTCCCCCTGTTGTCATTTATAGGCCAAGGGCGTCCTAGTCAAGGTTTCTGAAGTGTCAGTTGTAGTTTAAAATATGTAAAACCAGAACAGGCAGTTGATATGCTTAACCTTATATAAATTCTAAATCAAGCCACGGAGTAGCTATTTTCACTGCTCTAAGGCCTAGCTCAAAGGCTTTTCTTCTTTCACTTCCTAGTTCTGAGACCTAGTCTAGGCTGTTGCTAGAAGTTTGGCCACAAAATAACAATTACAATAGTAGTTATTTCTGTACATTTTCTTTATTTTTATTATAACACATGGAAAAAATACAATGATAGTCATAACAAAACACAAAAACAACCACGTAGACAAATGATATAAGGCGCTTCACATTATGTGCTATATGGACAACTACCTAGCCAATTATTAGCCAGGAGTCAGCAAACTAGGCCTGCTGGCCAAATCCAGCCCACAGTTGGGTTGTTTTCGTTTGGCCCTTGAGCTAAGAACGGTTTTTACATTTTTGAAAGATTGTGAAAAAACAAACAAAAAAGAATATTCAACAGAGACTGTAAGTGGCCCACAAGGTCTAAAATATTTACTATCTAGCACTTGACAGAAAGTCTGCTAACCCCTGATCTAAGCTATAATAAACAAACACATACAAGACATGTAAGCTATCCCTTATACATATAGGTTAAGCTATTAATATGTCAAAGTAGATGTATAGTTCTTTCAGTGATGGGTTCATAATGATACAGCCCAACTGTCTTGTCCAGCCCTGCCTTTTCCTCTTTTGACCATGACCTGGGACTTAGCCAAAATCTCTATCCAACCTTCTTTCTTTCTTCCTCCTAATAATTGTCCTTGGATGCTCTCAGACTGGTCTCCTTGCTACTACTTCCAGCTCTGGCTATCAATCTTTTTTTTGGAACGTCTTTCCTTTTGCTATCTAACTCCTTCCTAAGCTTCAAGTCTGACTTTCTCCAAATGCCTTCCAGGATGGTTCTAGACCTTACTTTCCTTCAAATTACAGTCCTTCCCACCCCATTTAATAGTACCATCTTACATTTTTGCTAATAATTTCCTATGTGTTGTCTAGAATCCCCAACTAGTTTGTAAACTACTTGAAGGAACGAAACACATCATGTTGCTTTTTCTATCCCCACTTTAATAATAGCTCATCACCCTCTGAGCACATGTCACCCCCAAGTGCACCTGTCTTGGAGAAAAAATAGTCTGAGGACTAGTAATGGGTGATAAGCGACTGGAAATAGCAAAGGATGACATCCATAGGCTACCCTGCAAACTTACAAAGTGTATGTGAAAGACAAGCAAAACTATAACAGCAGGAGAATAGAGAGATAAAGATCAAGAAATAAAAAGAGACCACTGAATAATACTTTGAAATAAAAAGAGACCAAAATTTTAATATTTACAAAAATTATAAAAGCTCACAATACACGTGAAAAACCAAAACTTGCCTTTCAACACTACTGGCCATTAATTTCCTTTTAATAAGCCGTTCTCGACATGATATTCATGGAGGCCATTTTTCTTTCTTTTTTTTTTTTTTTGCAATGTGATAAACTGCAGCACTAAAAGATTCAATGGAATAGACATGCACAGTTTCCTAAATCTTTGGATTTACAATAGTGAATTTATCTGAAATCTGCTAGGCATAGCTAGAAAAAAACAATCCTTTATCTTTTGATTACCTGGCTAATAAAACTGGAAATCAGGTGCATATCCCTGACTGTCAAAGACATCATCTAGACTTATTTTCATTGAAAAATGCAGCAAGAACATCTAAAAACTCTTTAGGTTACTTTATCAAATTGTATTTTAAAAATATAGGTAAAATATAAATTGCACAAGCCTTCAATGTATGAAAACAAAAAATATATACAAACGTTTTAAAACAAGCATAATTACCAATAAGTCTAAACTAAAAATGGACCAATTATAAATTAAATGCTCTTTTCCTAGGTAAAGGTACAAAAGACAATGAAAAATTAATCATGCATCCCTTCTTCTTTTTCCCTAGGTTTTATAGTCTCTCAGTCTCTTTATAGTCTCTGACCTACCCCTGGCTGGTCAGAGAAGAGGGAAAATTTTTTCTTATTTAGTAATAAAATATGCTCAATATTATACTACAGAAATTTCAGAATTAAAAAGTAATTATTAAATACATGGTAAAATAAATCAGCTCTCAATTACTCACATGAAGAGGGGAAGTGATGACATAGATGACATCAAAGGATAATCCTAGAACCTGTTTTTTCGAATGCATGTCATTAATTTGGGAGAAGCAAATTACCCTTATAATTATGTTTATTGAGGCCAGTGTTAACCAGAAGTTTACTTTTCCTGAACATTTAATGATTCTGAGGATTCAGAAAAAAAGGAAAAAGAGGCAGTTAATTCAGAAGCACTGGCTAAACACAGCCAGCCTGGGATAAAAAATTTTTCCAAGAAAACTGAGAGATGATCTATGAAGGGAAAGAAGAAAATATGGTAAAATTTACTGTGATAGTGCTGAAATTTTTAAACATAAAATTATTTATAAAAATTTTAACAAGATTTTTTTCCTAAGTCATCATCTCTTCTTCCCCCAACTGGTGTTATTAGTGATAGCAAGAATTATCAGTAGGCTAAAAGCAAAATTTTAGGTTCTATATTATAAAAGATACGTTTAAAATCCTTTTTATCACTGTTTTCTGTTAAGTTCACCATCTGTCTCAGTGGGCACTTTATCTCATTACTGGAAAAAAATCAATTCAACCAAGAAAATATCAAAAAGGCACGGGACTCATCTCTCTTGGATATTTTTAGGTGATTTAAACAAAACTTACACCATGGCAAAAATTACAGATTTAGCAAATACACAAAAACTAAATATTTATCCAAATACAAGATCATAGCCACAAAACTCAATTAGTTTCTGTCTAACATATGGCTCCAACTCCTGAGTGGCATATGTTTAGCCCTGGTGCTGGTAATTGCATGGTGATAAAATATTATAGTAACAGTTTAACTTTTATTTCATTCTTATAATGCAGAAAAACACACACCAACTTTGGTTTCAAGAACTAAAAATACAGACCACAGTAAGAAGCAAAATCATTATGTCGCTCGGTTTTAAGAGTCCATAGTGAACACATACATGAGGATTATACCGTAAAAAAAAAAAAAAAAATCTTGTCAGACTGTTATTCTTAGTTAATAGATACTCAGACAGAGGCGTCCAAAGGAACTTAGACAAAATTTCACAAAAGCAAATCTCGAATTCACGACTCCTAACACTCCAGCAAAAATTACACACCCCCTCCCCCCACAAAAAGATATCCCGAGGCTTTTAACGCTAAGTTTAATAAAAGAACGATTAACGACGGTAATGAAAACAGCCGCCGTTCTGCCCACGATTACAACTAAATTATTTGCTCGTTTTCCTTTACCTAACGCATGACGTGCTTCCACCGCCGTGTCAAAAGTTCAAAAATCCTGGCTGTTAAACAGGCGAGGACCGCAGCCTTGAGTCAACCTCCCGACGGAACAGGTGGTTGACTCGGCCAGGGAGAAGGCCGGCCAGGTGCTGGCATCAGCCGAACGGGAGCAAACACACCAGGGCGGGTTTTCGAGGTTTTAACCCCCAGATGAGCGGGGGAAACTCTTCAGAACAGCGTTCAAGTTCGGCGGCCGCCGGGCGGCCAAAGCCGAAGACGCGGCGGCCACTCGGCGCTCCTCTCCGGACGGCCTCGCCCTCGACCCCCGAGCCTCCGGGAGCGGCGCTGCTCGCCGCGGGCCAGGGAGGCGGAGGGAGGGCCGCCCGCGCCCCCGCGCCGCCTCCTCGGGCTGGTGGGGGGCCGCGGCCGCGCCCCTACAAGCGCCTCCCGAGGAGACTCGGGCCCCGCAGGTGCCCAACAAGTTGACGGGTCGCGTCCCCGGCCCCACTGCCCTCTGCGCGCCCACACGACGGGGTGGGCCGGCCCCTCGACGAGCCCGAGCCTCGCTCGGCGCCCCGGCCCTCAGCCCCAGCCTAACGGTTTCCGTGGCGCCTGCTCCGGGGCGGGAGGGACTGGGACGACTCGGTCTCCCCGCCTTTCCCGAAGGGAGCGCCCGCGCTCTCACCTTCGAGTCACGCCGCTCTGAGGCGGAGGAAGGCGGCTTCCCTGGCGCCTCTTCTCCGGGTTCCTGAGCGTTCGCGCTCTACCTCAACAGCAGAGCCAGCTCTCGGGGCCTCCGCGGCCGCCGGCGCACTGGCTGTTGGGGTGGTTTCCCGGCAGTGACGGCGCCGCCTCAGCCCCGCTCTTCGCTCCCTCTCCGTGTAGCTCCCGCTTTCTGTTTCACCCGAGGGACCACGAACGCCGCCGCCGCCATGCTTACTACGGAGCCGGGAGGAGGAGCCCCGAGTCCGCGCGCCGAGTGCGGCTGCGCGAGCCCCGCCGACGGCGCCCCCGGCCGGCCGGGACCCCGCGCTCCCGCCCCGCGCCCGCGCCGGCAGCCCCGCGGGTGTGTCCCAGGAGCGCCGAGTCGCCCGCGGAGCCACGGGCGCGTGGCGTCCGAGCGCCCCCTCACCGCTCCGGGTGCCCACCTCCTGAGGCGCTCTCTCCTGAGGCCCGGCTGCGCCTGGTTGGTCGTAGCATCCGCCGCGGCCAGGCTGCGAGCGACACCGTGAAATGTGGAGCTAATGGACGTTTCTAGGGCCACTCACAATTCTGTCTAAATTGTAAAAGGTTCCTCCTGAGACGCACCGTGTCAGCCTCTTTCCGAAAGCACGAGAACTTAACGCCGGCAGGTGCTTTTAAAGACACTCCCCCAAGGAAGAGGAAGACAAGCGAAGTGGGCTTGGATGTTTACAATCCCAAACACTTAGAGCCTGGGACCGCTATAGCAAGCAAAAATGTTGAGATATTTACTTAAGTTGAAAACGTGGGGGTTAGTTTCTCGATCTCTTTCCCAGTCAAATCGCGTGGAAACCCATTACCTTAGTTTGTACAACAGCACGAAGACTTACAAATGAACGCAGCAAGGATTTCCTCAAACCTCCAGCAATTGGGGGCGCTGTAATAATGCCTGAGGGCTAGCCTGGGCTGCTTCCCCCTCAGTTTGCACTGGAGGCCTTAGGAAGAGGGTAGTTCTTCGGACGGGGAGTCCAACACCATGTCCCTTCAAAAACAGTGATGGATGTAACCAGGCTCCGTCTTCTGGCTTTATTTCAGTTTATTAATTGTGCTGCCTTTTAAAATAACAGTATTTTTATTTTAATCTTTTTACAGAAATCCTTTAAATGTACTGATTTCCTACATTCCTAAAGAATACAGTGGTTAATGAAATCCTTTGTTGATGACTGACCATCAAATGGATACCTTGGCGGTACGCTCAAGTCCCAGGGGCTTGCTGAGGTATGTAAGATCCCTACTTGAGTGCTTTCTTTTTTCTCTTTGGAATGTTCTCATCACCTTTTCTAATATCTGTCACTGCTTCCCGTCTCCTCATCTGCCTCTTTATCCACTCTGATCCTTCCTCTCATCCTTTCTACTTTACTGTTTATTTTTTACTCTTTTCTTCCTTCTTGACTGCTTTTCTCTATGGCTCCAGGTGATGATTGATCGGATGTTTATATCCACAGCCAGCTAATGAGAGATTCCTTTTCTTCCCATCAGCAAATAGGAGAGTTACTCTATATCAAGTGGTATCTTGAGATATTTTCATTGTTGTTCACTATCAAAGTTCTTTCCCTGCAAGAAGTGTTTCCTTTTCTTCACTTCCAGGTTTTGCCCTCTTCCAGACATAATTGCTGGAAAGCTGATCTCTGAATAACTAAAGCATAACTGAATATTGTTTTAAACTATGAGGATTTATCAGAGTGTGAGTGAGTTGCGTGGCTTCTCCATATTGCTGCCCCAGCTCTGTTTGGTCTGAGACTAAGCTAGTGGTTTCCAAACCTGACTCGCAGCTAGTAATTTCCAAAGCTTCCTACTTGGGAGCTTTTTAAAAAGACAGAATCTTGTAATCAACCCCTTAAGATTTTGACTTTGTGGGTGGGGGGAGGCCCAAGAAATGGCATTTTTAAAAAACTGTATTTTAAACAGTATGTTTGGGGGCCAGGCCCCGTGGCGTAGTGGTTAAGTGCGTGTGCTCTGCAGCTGGCGGCGCGGGATTCGGATCCCGGGCGCGCACCAAGGCACCGCTTGTCAGGCCATGCTGTGGCGGTGTCCCATATAAAAAGTGGAGGAAGATGGGTACAGATGTTAGCCCAGGGCCAGTCTTCCTAAGGAAAAAAAAAAAAAAGAGGAGGATTGGCATGGATGTTAGCTCAGGGCTGATCTTTCTCACACAAAAAATAAAATAAAAAGTGTGTTTGGGGCATACCTGTATGTATAGGCACAACAAAGAAGAACAGTTATTTTGAAGGAGACTAAGACAATTCAAGAATATCATTGAAGTAGATCTAGACGTTGTATTCAACAATATGCAATGCTGAAGGTTGAGTCAAGTGAGGACTGGGGAATTCATTTCCTGTGGAGAGAATGAATCACACACATAAATAACCCTAGCATGGGCACCAGTATAAATTCTCTGGGAATCCAGAGAGGGACAAGAATTTATGTCAGCTTTGAACAAGACACTTCTCAGTGCTTCATTTTTCTTATCAACAGAATAAGGGTCATTTTCAATCTTCATCTTTCTTGAGGTCTCAGCAATACTCAACACTGACCAGTTATTTCCTTCAATATTTCTTCTTTCTTTGGCACTATACTCTCTTGGCTTTTTTCCTACATTTCTGGGTGTTGCTTCTCTAATTTCTTTGCAGATTCCTTCTCTTCTCCCTAGCTATTAAATATAAGAGGTCCTCACAATTCAGTTTAGGTTCTTTCCTATTTTCATTATAATCTCTTGGCCTAAACATCATCACCCACACCAGTGGCTTTAGTTATCCTCTACATGCTGATGATTTCCACATATGTGTCACTAGCCCAGACTCTTCCCCTAAATTCCAAATCTGATACTAACTGCTTTGTGGATATGTTCACTTAATGTCTCAAAGTTACAAAGTTTAGTCCAACTGAGTTATAAACTCTTGTTGTATTCTTTTCCCCTCATCTATCCACTTGTTCAAATCAAACATATAGTAGTCATTCCTGATATTTCCCTCACCCTCATTCCCCATATTCATTGCAGCACCAAGTCATGGCAGTTTTATCTCCAAAATCTCTCAAATTGGTCTACTTCTTTCCATTTGACACCAATCTAATCTGATCTTACTGCATACAATCTGAGTCTTTCTTTTATTCTCCTCTTTGCAGCCAAAATGATCTTTCTAAAAGCAAGTAAGACTATGTCACTTCTCACCTAAAACCTTTAAACAGCTTCTCATTGCTCTAAGATAAGACTAGAATTCTTAAGATGGCCTATCAGACCATGTGAGGTCTTGCCTTTTCTAGTCTGATCTCATACCACTCACCCCTTGCTTCCTGTGTGGAAGACTTCCTGGCTTTCTTTTAGTTTCTTAAATGTGCTGTGATCTCAACAGCCACAGGCTCTCTGCATATGCCCTTCTTCTCCCTTTTAACCATGTTATCTCTTACTTGTCCCAGTAAGGAAAAACATTTCTGACTTCCCAGACAAGTTCAAGCCCCTTGCTGACGTCAGCTCTCCTACCACCATGTTCTTTTTCCTCTATGACTTACCACAGCTTGTAACATTTTGGTATGTGTAGGTACTAGGTGTATGTCTGTTACTCTCTTCATGAGGAGAAGGATTTTGCCTACTTTCAGTTACATATTGCCTGGCATGTATTAGGTGCCCAATAAATATTTCTGGAATGATTGAATGTTGTTCTTTGAGGTCCATTCCAGAATTATGGAAGGCGATTGAAACGCGAAATTAGGAGATTACTGATCAGTTTTGAGAGAGCAATCTTCTGTATGATTAGTGGGAAGAGATAGAGGAATATGTTGGGAGACAATTCTCCATGGAACTATCATATTTCTATACATCTTGTGAGCAGAGGCACTAGCACCTTTTGTTCTAGACTATATCTTTTTCCAGGATGTTTATATAGCAAATAGCCTTGGAAGATAGAAGTAGTGTCTCCTACAGAAGTAAAGGGCACATTTGTTTACCATCCAATAAGATAATATCTTCTTTTGTAACAAAGGTTGAGCAGGTTTGCTTCCAGCCCATTATAAAAGATTGGGGGTTTCCTAAGCTTGGGGTTCCTCAGCTGTCACACAAACCCATTGCATGTGTAGCATCACCTGGACCACTTCATGTTGCCTGTGAGGCAAGGGAACTGCCGTAAACATTAAGCTGGTGCTGCTTGCTGTGCCTTGTGCAAAACAGTCCTTTGACCCAAAAGACTCTGGTTTTCTGCTAGCATCCAAGAAACTGTAGTAGGCTAAGTTATTAGCTTGCAAGGAGCATAAAATCTCAGACCCTTCACAGCTCTTGACAAGATATAGTGGGTTGAAGAGAAAGAAGGAGATGAAGTCAAACAGCAAGTGGAGACTTGTCTTTTAAGAAGTTTGGAAAAAAAGAAGTTTGGTGAGGAAGAGAGATGGGACAGCAGATTGAGGCAGGAGAGTTGTGCTGACTGAATTCTCTGAACAACATTGGAGGTCCTAACTCTGAACAGAGCCAGAGAAAACACTATTGCCATTGCTCTTCTCTTTGGATGGGGAACTGGTGCAAATCTGGAAGAGGAGAGGGAGGTCAAAAGCAGTTGACCTGGAGGTACACCAGTTAAAGCAGCCAGGAGCTTTTTGTTTGTCTCTGAGAAGGAGTGTGAAATATTGTGGGGGAGGAGAGAGAGACTTTGGAGTCAGGTAAATCTGGGCTTGAATCTCAGCTCTGTTACTGACTGATTGATCTTGGGCATGGTATCCTTCTGAGCCTCAGTTCCTCACCTGTAAACTAAGGATAAATGTCTACTTTGCAAGATTAAATGGCATATTGCATGAAAATGCCCGGTACATGCCTGATGCTCAATAATAAAGAATAGCTATATGATTAGGATGTCCTGGCTATTTGTGAGCTGGTGGGGTTAGGGAAGTCCAGAACCTTCCTCCATATTTCCAAAGATACTTGGGAAAGGACTTGGCTAGAGTTAACTCTTGCTCCAAATTCTTGATCCTGTTGCAATCTCCATTCCTCACTGTGCTTTCCCAGCCATGCCTTACTCCTTCCCTAAAAGCAAAGGAAACAAGGCACAAAATACAAAGCAACTTGACATTGGACATTGGCCATTCCCACCACAGGGAATTTTTCACTGGCCATCATTCTTCTCAGACCCTACCCTGCTACTATGTTGCTATGGACCCTCGCTCTAACAAGAACGTTTTCTACATTTTTCTAAATTTCTGGGACCCACCTAGAGCCACCTCCGTTTAAAGCTACCTGGGGACGATTCCCAAATGCTTGTTAATTTATTATTACTCAGAGCAATTTGCCTCTTTGTTTTCTGTCCTCATTTTTTTCAGAATAGCCTGGGAAACCTTAGCTTTCTTTTCAAAATCAAAAAGATCCATTTAAGTGGTTTACTAAAGAGTAACTCTGTCCTGGAGAAGTAGTTCCTAAACTTTAGCGTGAGTAAAAATCAACTGGAGTGCTTGTTTAAGATACAGAGGTTCTGGGGCTGGCCCAGTGGCATAGTGGTTAAGTTCATGCACTCCGCTTCGGTGGTCTGAGGTTCGCAAGTTCGGATCCCAGGGACGGACCTAAGCACCACTCATCAAGGTGTGCTGTGGCAGACGTCCCACATATAAAAAAATGGAGGAAGACGGACACAGATGTTAGCTCAGGGCCAATCTTCCTCAGGAAAAAAAGGAGGATTGGCAATGGATGTTAGCTCAGGGCTAATCTTCCTTACCAAAAAAAAAAAAAAAAAAAGATATAGAGGTTCTACTATATGTCCCCCACACCAAGATTTGGATTCAGGAATCTGCATTTTACAAGCACTCCAAGAGATTCTGATGAGTCTAGTCCGTGGGCTGTACTTTGAGCATCTTAGAGCAGCTCAAACAGCAATCAACTTTCACAAATAAGATGGTTTTTCTCTCTGTGACGTGGAGTTAAACTGGGATTAACTCAGTTGGTCAAGAAAACTGCTATGGTTCAAGGCTTTTATATTGTTTCTTCTTTATAGAGAAACCAATTAGGAAAGACCAAGGAATTCCTTAATTACAAAATGATAATCCTAATAGTCCAAATTTGTCAATGTCAATGATATGGTTTCAAAGCAATGCTACTGGAGACAGTCTTACTTCCAAAGAGGGAGAAGTCTTATCTGGTTACTGGCCAGGACTTACTGAATAGGTTTCTGACCCAAAGGGGCTATACAATAATAGATTATAAGGATTTTCTCTAGGTTGAAAAAATAAGGTTTTTATATCTGTCTTTTAGGCTGTCAACAGCTCTTTGATGTTTTGTACAGCTTTAGGAGGCTCTGATAGCAGTCCTGGGATTGAACACACTATGATCATTATCCAGCATAACCAGATGACATATGAATCAATTTTAAAGACAGAAGAAGGAGATAGGCATCTTTACGGATAATGAGGCTGAAGATGACTTGGGATTTGAAAAAGCTATCCCCAAACTACCTGCCTTTTTTTTTTTTTCAAAAAAGCAAATTTCAAAACCAGAGCAATACTTTATCAAGATAACAATGAAATTTTATTCTGGAAAAAATACAAATAAAATTTAATTGATCAGGAAATAAAAATCCAGATAATTTAGATTAAATTATCACCAAACTGAAAGCTCTTCCTCAAATTTCACAAGTAAATATGTAAACCAAATTGCATTTTAAAACTACCAGACAAATCAACTATTTGTGGTAAGTAGAGTAAATATCTTTATATAAGTTGCCTTTAATTTTTACGTATAATATACAAATAAAACAGGCATATTTTAAATAGGGACAATGATATATAATAATGGGAAAAACTAGGGAAATTGTTTAAAAATTTATATACTTTTAATGAAGTAAATAAAATGCTAATTTTATTTATTTCAAATTTTTATGTATAAAATTTTTAAAAATCAAGGCACATCTGAACTTCGATCTTATTTTCTCTTTACACTGTACATATAGGATATAAACCCAGTACTATTATGTCCAAAAGACAAAAGCTAAAATTAATTACTAATAGTAATTAGTATTACTAAAAGAAAGTAAAATAAAGAGACTACTATTTAAAAAATAATGAAAGATGACTTTACCAAATAAATACTCAGCCTCAAATTAGAGAAGCTAATGACTTAAAACACTGGAAATTTAAATGTAGCCCATTTTCCCAAGCTATAGCAGACTAAGAGTAAAAATAGGATCATGGTAAAACTGTTAAAGAGTAGTCTCACATTCTTCTCCCATCCACACTCAAATTTCTTCTGGATGATTCTAAGAATCCAAGAATGAGTCCTCTGAGCAACTCCATGACGTTCACCGTCTTCCTCTTTCCTCCTCTGGCTTATTGAGGTCTTTTCTCCTATTGTTTCCAAAGTGAACCAGGCTCCCCCACTGCAGTGCTGTCTGTGCTAAGACTAACAACCCCTGACTTGAAGGGCACCCATGCCTGTACCAAGATACAGTTTTCCACCGGCACCATCTCCTGTTGCTGTTGTCTTCAGCTCCAAAACTCCCATGTACATCATAGCAAAGCATATAATTACATAATTTGTTTGCAACTCTAGGACTCAGGCATGAATTCATGGAATAGACAACAAGTTCCACTAAGCCTTTTCCTCTAACACGGGGCAATTGACCTTGAAGCAAACTTTTCATATCTCTCTTTACTTGGGATGGGTTTTTTTCCCCTCCTCGGTAAATAGGCCTGCTCTACCAGCTCAAATCCTAGGGCAAAAAACAGTTTAAGCTCAAGCTGTGACCTCAGCTACAAAAACAATTAAGTACTTCTGATGAGGGACTTGGATATTAACGAAATGATTTACTATATTAATTTTCTTAATAGGAGTGTCTATTGAACATTGATATTACACTACGAATCTTATTTGACATAGAGTAAGAGCAAACTCCTTTCTTGCAAGGATCAATTTGATAATCCAAATTTGCTTCAGAGAAGGTCCATTGCAAAAGAGAGAATTGATCAAGAAATATTTATAGAATACCTTTTATACTGAAGGCTCTGTACGAAGAGCAAATGCCTTAACCTTAACAAATTTACTTTTTGTGCTAATTATTTATCTTTTGCTCTCAGTTCCAAGCCCACTCTTTTATACTGTGCGCTGGGATGCTGGGGCTAGTTCTGGAAACTACATTTCCCAGACTTCCTTACTAGCTGTCTTCCTGTTAGGATCAGCCCATGGAAGCTGTAGTAACTAGAGAGAGATTGGAAGGCAGGTGAAGGAGAGACAGGACTTGCTTCCTATTTGCAATTCCTGTCAAAAAATAACAGCTACAAAATAGCCTCAATGTCTTTTGGCATATTTAGCACTAGCTGTGCCACCTCCCTTCATGGCTACCAGGACTGGCCAACTGTGTCCCCTTGTTAGCATAAGCACTAGCCATACAACACCTCCCTCAGAGACCTGAGTGCTAACTATATGAGGACCATCTTCCTCCAAACAACTAGGGTTTTTCATTTAGTTCCCTCCCCACCATCCCCCGAAGCCAGCAGGCGTCAGCTACTTCCTCTAGCATTCCCTATTTGCCCTTTCAGTTTTTCAATATCTATGTGACTAATTCCTTGGATTACATCTCTCTGTTTGAAATATCTAGTGTGGTTTCCGATTTCCTGCCTGGACTTTGACTGATAGATTGTAACTAGATAGATTTAAAATACCTGGTTAGGGAAGCAAACTGTACTCATGAAAAAGACATTCACAAATATAACTTTTGAAATGAACAGCTCAGATAAAATTTGCTACAGGAGTTCAAAAAGGCAAGCAAAGTTGCTATGGGATGATTAAATACAGGCATTGTGCTTTTAAAATTTAACTTCTTTTATTTAATCTTCAACACTGTGATCAAAGTACTATTAGTCTCATTATATAGATGAGAAACATTAGTTCTGAGAGGCTAAACATATGTTCACATACATACAGCTAAGAAAGTAGCAGAGCTGGGATTCATACCTAGGTCTGTGTGACTCTAACACATTCTTTCCATTATCCATGTTAGTTTAGAAGGGGTGAAATTTGAGGTGAACCTTGAAGAATAGGCTTCAAATAGAATGGTCAGAGGAGAGCACTTGAATGAGAATGATAGCTAAGTAAGGCATGAGATTGGGAAAATGCCAAGGGTGCCTGGGGGTAAGAAACAAGCCGATGCAGAAGTTTGTGATGAGGGTATGGAGATACAAGGCAGAGAAAGTAGATTGGGGCCAGATTAAGAAGGACCTTGGTTGGAACGCGAGGAATTTAGGAACCACTTATTTTTAATCAGGGGTCAGAGAAGTGAAATGGCAGAAGTGAAAAGCTATTGGTATTGTTGATTAATGGACTTTATCACTGATATTTGTCAAGCCACTGTTATCAAAGTCTTTTTAAATAACCAACAAATTAAAACAAAACAAGAGAAATTAAAACAAAGCAAGAGAAAACCTACTGCCGTCAAACGGAATGATTAGAGAAGGAATTTTAACTTTCCATAAATTTCAGGATAAGTAAAAAACAGACCTCAAGCAAAAAACCTTTTAAAGAGAGAATGATTTTTATCACAGAGAGAAAAAGAATACTTATTTATTCCCTGCTTTAAGGTAAATCAAACTCCTAAAATAATCTACATGGCTATGAGAAATGAAGTGCTTTTTATAGAAAGGTATTATTATTTGACTAGTACATTATTAGGGGGTAAAATGAAGAAATTAAAATGACAAGCCAACAACGCTAACTTGAGAGATGCCAATAAAGTCGGTCTCCTATCAGCCTGTCAGTAGACTATTACGTTCTGTTACAAAGCTCTCCTTGAAGCAGTTGGATTCAGACATATTATGGGTTAGATAGACTTTTGTGTGCTAGCCTGGAAATTCAACTGTCATTTGTAACTTTGTTTCCTTGGCAAAATGCCTTTGCAAGTTCTAAACAGCAGTGGTTCAAATTAACTTTTGGAATATAACCCATTTGCAACTTGAGGACCACCTGTGCTTCGAATGTAGCTTGTCTGTTATCACTAGGGTTTTAACTATACTGAATCTCAGAGGATTTCAAATTAGTTAGTACCTTTCTTTCAAATCCAATACCTTATTTGGGAAAAGGAGATTAAAAAAAGTAACCCACCTGGTGTGAAGAAAAGGCAAATTTAATAACTTTTTTCTGTTAAAGGCCTAATTATAAGGAAGCAAACATTTTGTCTACAAGAAGAAAGAATAAAATAATGAATTTAAAAATATCTGAGTATTTATAATGGAAGACATTATTTGTTTATCTTTCTGCGTACAGTTTGTCTCTACAATGTGAAGGTAACACAAAGTAAAGAACTGAGTCGATTATGCATAACATGCCTGCTTAAACTATTCTTAATGATGTTTGTATACTATAGGTGAAATTTTTCTAGGCTAGAATTGTAAAGATTATTGCAGTAATTTTCCATTGAACAGTACACAAAAAGATGCGGGCAAAGACCTAGAAACGATACCTGGTGTTAAAAATTGTCTCTTTACAAGAGGATTGAAATACTTGTTGTTCAGGAAAAGGACATAAACATTTGATTGATTTTCCAGTTAATTTTACTCTTTGAAGTAATTTTTTTTCCTCTTTAACAAGAGAATAATTAAAATAGACACAAAGCAAAATAAGAAATATTTCTGTCTTCCGTCAACTCATACTTTATTGAAGACTTTATTTAAGCTCATTAAATTCATGGCTGATAGTTTTGAGAGGTGCTCTATGTGTTATGTAAAGTTGTGGTTTTCCATCAGCTAGGTAAGCTAATGAATGCTGGTGTTCTTAATGGAGGCTCACTTGTTATTTTACCCCCAAATTTTTGTTTGCTTATTTTATAAATTAGATTTCTTCCCAGCTCGTTTGTCACATAAGCGGTGGGAATAATACCATTTATAGTGAGATCTTAAAAACATTTCTTCTATTAGATACCCTAAATATCTTTTAAAGTCTTAGCCTGACAGGTTGAAAATTATTATCTTTATTTAGAGTTTACCTGGTCTTTTATTTTTACGTATTGTTTTATTAGATACTTCATTTTGGTTTTCCTCATAATGACAATTCAAAGCCGTCAGCCTGACAGTCAGAAGCCCTGGATGCTAGTTTACTCATTCAACAAGTGCTTCCTGAGGGCCTTATGTGTAGGGTGATCATTGCCATTCAGTTCTACAAGTGTTTTAATTTCTATTATGATTTTCTCTGTAATCCATAGAGTTATTTAGGAGTACGTTTTTTTTCTTTCCAAACATTTTAAATTCACAGTTTATTCTTGAATTCTAAGCTTTTTATTCTCCTGGGCAGAGAACATTTTGTATAATAGCTGTTCTTCAAAGTTGTTGAACTCTTTGGTGATGTAATAATGTGATCTTTTTTTTAAAAATGTGCACTTGAAAAGAATGTATGTTCTCTGTTTGGTGCAAAAGTCTATTCATATCTCTTTGATAAAACTTGTTAATTTTGTTGTCCAGTTCTTCAATATTCTTATTAATCATTTTGAGTTTGACTTTTCAGTTTAAAATCTTCCACTGAGATTGTCAGTTTGTCCATTTCTCCTAGAAAAATTCAGTAAGATATTGCTTTATATATTTTGGGGCTATGCTTTTAAGTACATATGTGTTGAACATTGGTTTATTTTCTTAGTGGATCATTCTTTCTTAGTATTATTCAATGTCTCTCTTTATCTTATTAATACTTTTGCCTTAAATTCTTTTTGGGCTAATTTTATTTTTGCTATTATAATTTTTTTCTATTTGTTTGATTTAGCATATATCATTTTTCTATCCCTTTATTTTTAGTCTTTTTGTGCACTTGTGTTTTAGATGTGTCTCTTACAAACAGCGTAGAGTTCGACTTTATTTTTCATCCATTCTGATAACCTCTATAGTTTCATAGGTGAGTATAGTCTATTTATATTTATTGTGATTCCTTATCTATTTAGACATATTTCTACACTCTTACTTGTATTTTCTTTTTATCATGTTTTTCTTCGCTTTCTCCCCCCTTTATGCTTTCTAATGGATTAAATAAAGTTTTCCACGTGCCCCGTAATTTTCTCTGCTGGTTTGGAAATTATAGATTATTTTTCTGTTCTTTTAATGGATTTATTTATTTATTTCTATTTCTATTTCTATCCTCTTGCTAAGCACAATACTGATTTTGGCCTACTTTACTCGTTAGCATATACAACTCCCTTGTTTTCTCAGTTCTCCCATTTTGTTGCTATTTTTGTTATATCTAAAGTTTTAATGTATTTCTTAATTGAACATAAAAATATGTATTTATGTATTAATTTATACTCAGTTATTTATATTTACCAACATATTTTTAGCTATTTCTGTGCTCCTTATTGCTTCTCATATCTTACACTGTCTCCTTAGGTTCACTTTTCTTCTTGTGGAATGAAGCATGTACTTTAATAGCTCTTAGTGAACGTTTATGAAAATTTTGGAGTGAATCAAATGGTTCCTAATCATTTCAGACCCAGACATAGATTTTTGTAACACATATTTTGTATTGCCTTCTTTACTTCAATGAAATAAAATACATAGATAATATAACTTAATATGTAAAATTAATAACTATATAATATATAACAATATGTAAAATTTCTAAGCAATCAATACCATAACTGTATATCATGTATTAATAAAAGGAGAGTAAGTAATCAAAAATAATGTACATTTTGATATGTAAATAAATGCTTGAACATGACCACACTAGAAGACATAATGAAGTAGTCACATGCTTACACCTACTTATAATGTTTAAGGTTGGATTTAAGAGAAGTAAAACAATATTCAACTGAATATTATCAGTATTTTTACTTTATATTTTTATTTTACATTTTATCCTTTATCTTATTTACTACTTATTTTACATTTTACTTTATATTTGACATTTTAATAAAAAGGCGAAATATGTATACACACACCCACGTATGCATGTCCATACATAGAATCGCCATGAATATAACAGCTACAAGGTACAGATGTGTTATTATTTGAGACTCAGATTCCTTGAATGGCCTTGCTATTGGTGACATAATTTTCCAAAATAGTGAACAACCTTTAGTAAACGTGGGGTCCACAGAAACCCATATGATTTCAGGAGGCCCATAACCTTGGAAGGAGAAAAGTATGTATGCTGTCATCTTTGATATGACGTCCTTTTTGCTTTGTCAAAGAACACCGTTAATGCTCTTATTCAAGCTAAGCAACAATAACCTTCACATTAATATATCTCTGCCTATAATTTATATGTATAGACTTGTTATTTAGTGCAATAAGAATGAAACGCATCAAGTATAGTAGTTCCCCCTTATCCACAGGGGATACATTCCAAGACCCCCTAGTGGATGCCTAAAACTTCGGATAGTACCTCACCCTACAGATACTGTGTTTTTCCCTATACATACATATTTGAGGTGCAACAGCAAAACTAGCACGAATTACTTTTTTCCTTCTTCACAATTTCACAAATAGAAGGTTTGTTCTTACAGTAGATCTTAGCAACCTCAGCATATGATTTTTTTTCTTTCCTTATTAAATCAGGAACTTTCACCTTTTCACTTAAAAGAAGCACTTTATGGCTTTGGGGCCATTATTAAGTAAAATAAGGGTTACTTGAACACAAGCAATGCCATACCGCGACAGTCGATCTGGTAACCGAGAGGGCTACTAAGTGACTAATCCGTTGGTAGTGTATACGTCGTGGATACACTGGACAAAAGAATGATTCACATTCTGAGAGGGATGGAGCAGGACAGCATGAGATTTCATCATGCAATGCAGAATTAAAACTTATGAATTATTTCTGGAATTTTCTATTTAATATTTTCAGACCGTGGGTAACTGAAACCACAGAAAGCAAAACTGCCAATAAGGGAAGACTACTGCAGTGCAAATTTATTTCCTTTTTTTCAATATGTTGATAACTCTATTTCAATATGATTGGCTTACTTTTATGTATTTTCTTTTATGCATGTAAAAAATGCATTTTATGCATTATTTTTAGAAGTGAGGTCCATAACCTCTCTAGATTACCAAAGGAGTCTTTCACACAAAAAATGGCTAAAATCTCAGAGCCAGGGTTTCAACATCTTTGTATTATTCTGCCTGAGTTGACTCTGTGGGATAGGGTCAGAGCCAGGACCTCAGTGAGGGAGTGTCCAAGAGGAGTGTCTGAGAAGGAGTGAAAAATCAACATAACTCATAAATATAGTTAGACTATATTTCTGTCGAAGTATAGTTAGACTGGTAAAAGACAGGAATGCAAGAAGGTATCGATAGAGTGCTTTTCCGTTTCTCTTCCATCAGGCTAGACCTGGGGTTCTCAAACTTTGGTGTGCATGAGAATTCTGAAGAGCTTGTTCAGAAACACTGATTTCACTGAATCAGAATCACTAGGGGTTGAGTATCATACTTGTGATGCATATGATTCACAGACCAAACTCTGAGAAATCTGGGCTATACATGCACCTCTTGCACAATGTTTTAAAGGGACCTGTCAGCAGCTAATACACATTGCATTTTACTGCTCCATTGCTCGGAAAAGTCTTTCCCTTATCTCATCTTCTTGGTGCACGTTTACTCATCTATTAAGCCTAGAGCACATGTAGTTTCCTCTACATTTATTCCTTCCTAAACCCCTCCCACCCCTCCCATAGTTCTTTATGCATTTCTCAGTGCAATAGGGATGTTTTTAGATTACATTAAAATTATTTGTTTAAATGTCTGTATCACTAGGCTGAGATCCTCAAAGGCGGGGGCTATTTCTATCCATCTTGGATGTTTTTTTTCCTTCACATCTTAGATATATGTTAACTTGAATTGAAAATGAAGAAATTCTATTTTCATTGAGAATTCTCACGGACTTTATTATAAAATCATTCTCTTGTAGATTCAAACTTCTCTACCTATATAAATGTTTTATTCATTTTATCTTTTGCTCTCAGATCAAGTTTCTTGGGAATGCATATATGTACATACACCTGCATATATAAAAATACCTCATATTATTTACTTGGCAGAGATAGTTGCCTATTCAATGTGCATTCTCTTCTTCTTACATACAAGCCATAAAAACAAAACAAAACAAAATAAAAAAACCTGTATTTTCCAGTCTTCCTTGCAGAAAAGGGCAATCATGTTACCCAATTCTGAGATGTGAATGGAAATTATTGGGTAGGACTTCCAGGAAAACCCTTAAGAGGAGGACGGATTTAGCTGGTTTGAACATTTTTACCCTTTTCCATTTGATTCTCCCGTTCTTGCTATCTGGAACAAGGACACAACATTGGGAGGCAGAGTGGCAATCTTGGGACCACAAGGTGATGAGCACCCTAGGATGGTTGAATGGAAGGATACAAGGAACTTGGGTCCTGATTGCATCATGGAGCCACTGGCCAGCCCTAGATTTTCTACTTCTAAGTTTCTTGTAACTAGAGAAAAATGAAATCCTAATTTATTTAAGCTATTCTTCCTTCACTCCTCCCCTTCCTTCCTTCCTTTCTTCCTTTTTTCTTTTCCCCACCTCCTGTTTTGCGTTTCTGCAGTAGAATGCAAAACCTTGACTGATAGTTATCTAGCCTCATCAATGAGTAGAGTATGCTCCTGTTAACCTATGTTAGTGCAGCAGAAAACTAAAGAACTGGCCATTACTTGGTTATTTGACCAATATAGAGAATGAACATATATTCTATCTGGCCTCTTCATCCCTAAGTTATAAAGTGGCATTTATATCAATGTTGCATTTATAAAAGTCATATATATGTGTGTGTGTATATATATAAAATATATATTTATACATATACACAGCCATCTAAAAAATGTTTACCATAGTCCTCAATAATTAACAGTGGTGGGATTTCAGATTATTTTTACTTCATTTCTTATAATTCTATATATTGCTTGCATCTCCTTCATGACTGTGGATGTATGATCTTTATAATACCAAAGATAATAAAACTACTTAAAAAAAAGTGAGGTATAATAGTAAGCACGTTCTTATTAAAAATAAAACTTTTTTCCTAAGAATATTATTTTATTAAACAACACATTGAGGGAATGAAGTAAAGGACAAGACTTTAAGTCATCAGAAAGAAGTTGAGCTCTTGGACTACTCTCTCTGGGAGCTCTGAGCTGCCATGTTAAAGTCTAACTGGACCGCTATGCTGGAAAGGCCAGGTACAGGTGCACATCCTACCAGAGCCCAGCCTTCCAGCCATCACCACCAAGGCACCAGGCAGTAATTAAAGCCATTTTGGACCCTCCAGGTCAGCATCTTGCCCACCTGCATGCCACAAAATGGCTTCTGTCAACTCCACGTGGAACAGAAGACTCACCCAGCTGATCCCTGGCTTCAATTCATGATATATAATAAAATGATTGTTGTTAGGAAAAAAAAGAACTTCAATTCTCACCATTCCCCTCTCTTGGGCTAGTGGTCCTACCTACTCAGTCACCCATTTCTAGGGCTGGAGCCTTACTGTCCAAGAGTGTCTCTCCTACATGGTGTCTGGGGCCTGCCATGGTTTCTCTTTGTCCTGTTCTACCTGTTTTGCAAGCAGCCATCTTAAAATCTTTCTATTGTTAAACATTGGAGGCCACAAGATGTTTAAGAAGAAAAATGGGGACATTGACTAAAGTTTACAAGATTTAATATAGTTCTAAAGAGACTATATACTGAAATATAACACTAAAATGTACAATGATCACTGTGAAAATCACCAGAGCTACCGTATGGCAACTTCTTTGGATTTTATGTAAACGGAACCCCCTGCAGTTATACAACAGCAGTGGCTTGGGAGACACTTTTGGAAAATACAATGAAATATAATAGAGTTGTATTAGTCAAGGTTCTCCAGAGAAACAGAACCAATAAGATATATGATATATATATATATATCATATATCATATATATAAGTATATTAGGAGATTTATTATAGAAATTGATTCACGTGATTATGAAGGCCAAAAAGCCCCACAATCTGTATCTGCAAACTAGAGAACGAAGAAAGCCTGTGGTGTAATTCAGTCCAAGTCTGAAGGCCTGAGAACCAGGGGAGCCAATGGTGTAAATTCTGGTCCTAATCTGAAGGCTCCCGAGCCAGAAGCACCCGTGTCTGAGAAGAAGATGGAGGTCCCAGCTCAAGCAAAGAGAGGGCAAATTAGCCCCTTCTCTGCTTTTTGTTTATTCAGGCCCTCAATTGATTGGATGGTGCCCACCACATTGGTGAGAATGATCTTCTTTGTTCCTCTACCATTCAAATGCTAATGTCTTCCAGAAACACCCTCCCAGACACACGAGAAATAAAGTTTTACCAGCTATCTGGGCATCCCTTAGCCCACTCAAGTTGACACACAAAATTCACCACCACAACAGCTTTCCCTCAAACCATTTATAATCTTGCTTGGGAGGGCAAATATATTCAGACAGCAAGATAATAAGATTTCTGTCTTATATACAACACATGTACAAAAAGTGCCATAGGATTTCAAAAATGGGAGATAATCGCCGTAGACCAGCGTGACCTAGAAAGCTCCTGGAGAGGAAGTTATCCATTTGGTCCTTGAAGATAGGGAGGAAGTCTTATAGGTGCATAATAGGGAAAAAATGCCTTCTCTTTTCCAAGGGAATTCACTGAACTAGAAATTCTTTACTCATTATGCCCTTAAAAAAATTTTTCCCCTACCCCATCATTTGTATAGTATTTCCCTTAGCAGTAAAATTTACATTATATAAAGTATTATATATGAGGTATTATAATTAACTTCTCAAGGGAGAAAGCAGGTCTATGTAGTTCAGATAGGGCTCAAATAGTATGAAAGTAAATCCTTAAATTAGCTTGATCTAGAATCTGTTGTGAAATATTACATTTATAAATGAAACAAGAGAAACCTAAGATCTTTAAATGTTTTTATTTTCTAAGTATTTGTTCAAATCTTTCTTTGATTGATATATTGGTATTAGTTACTTAAAATGTTAGAAATTAGGTGAATCCAACTCAGAGAACAAGAAGCCACATCCTCAGGCTTTTCTCTGATTGAATACCTTCTTTAGTTCCCAGCACAAAACTGTTTACATATCATTTTCTCAATACTTAATTGCTCAATGAATAAATACATGAATAAAGAACAAGGAAGATTCAGAGGAAAAAGTTAGCAAAATCTGGTTAACACATTCTAGTAAATGTTTTGGCTGCTAAAATTGAAACCAAACCATCTTGTTTACCAATAGATGACTTAAAATTTAAAAAAAAAGAAAATCAAGTTGCATGATTTAAATGCACCTTGCTATTTCTCATTTCTTTATAGAGTGCTTATATTCTCTAGTTATGCTAGAACTGCTTTCAGGTTTAAACTTCCAATATTTCACTGTGACTCACTGCAGTCTTTAAAAACAAAGAAATAATAAAGGTGGTGAGGCCATGTCACAATGTATAAAGTGAATTAGCAATTCACTAAACTGTTTTTTTCCTTGCTCACATTTTCTAAGTTTTTTTGCAATGAACATATATTCCTTTTGTAATAAGAAGAAGGAGTATTAAACTTTATTGATAAATAGAGTAGATCTTAAAGGATATAAAAGAGCTCAGGATTTTGACCAGTCACGGTACACTCATGGTATAAGGTGATTGTGGATCAATTTTTTCTTCCTATTTTCCACTGTCATTCTACTTGAACATGTGTCATTCAATGATTTAGCTGGGTTTGAGGTAAAAGGCTCTCCTGGCCTGCTGGGAACAGATTCTAGCAGGTAGTTACTGTATTCAAAACTCTTTGAAGAAGAAAGGTATTATTTAAGTATTAAGCGTTGTTATGAACATCCTGCCTTTTAAAAGCTCAAAGGGAAAGACAAAAGGACGTGTCCTTCTAAGTATTTCCAATTAAACTGGGAAGGATAAATTATTTCCAAACCATCTAATCTTTCCTACGTGTCCCCACTGCCCCTGCTGCTACATTTCAGTCAAATCTACACGTGGAGAGAGACACAAATCCAAACTCTAATTTTCCTTTTAGCTCTAACAAACACTCTTATTACAGGGTTTCCCTGAATGTTTGTTTGTACACACAATCTTAGAGGAACCAGTTTGCTTCTGCTAATGAGGGTTAACAATAGTCTCATAAGCAGTACTAGTTGCCCCCAAATTGAGTGGGTAATACAAGAACACGTGGCTATTTAGTTTGGGATCTCATAAAGTATTGTAGCAAGTCCTTTAAACTGTGATATGGTAGTGTAAATTTGTCTGGGTGTTATAATCATTCCTGGAAGAGTCGTCAGATATACTTTTAGAGATTAGTTACTGGGAAGTTTTTACTCTTTTACAGGGAATTAGCAACAGTCTTAATACAATTGCGAATTAAATTAATTGAATTATCAGACTCTTTGCATGAAGTTAATTTTTATGACTTCTATGCCTGATGCTTACCCAGCCATCCCCCATAGCCTTCAACCTTCTGAGTTATAATTCCAAAGTCATCCAGCTTTAAACTGACCAAAGAGCTCATGCTTTGGTATAATTGATATTTTGAGGGGTACAAATTGAATTTCAAAATGATGTTGAGTCCCAAATAACTTTGAATATCTGTCACAAGTACAGTGATTCAAAAAAGAGTATGTCTAAACAGATTAGAGACTCAACTGACGCCATCATAAATTTAGATTGGATAATTTGAGGATGTAATTTTTGGCCCTGTGGGATGTGTTTTGAATTCAACACCAGTTATTTTTGAATATTTCAAATGAAATGGCACCATGTTAAATTACCTGTTCTAAAATGAAGACTTTCATTCTCTTCATGAGATTCTCTTTTAGAAGTGCAGTGTGATAAATTAAGATTTAGACTGTATACTAAATGGAAAGCATGAAATCCCATTTTTAATTACTTGAGGAATCGAGGAGTTGCAGATCATGGTTATTCAGAGGCTGTTTTGCTTCCACGTGTGTAAATGTATAGATTCCACAAAGACCAAACTTTTTGCCTCATTATAAGGGTAAAGAGTTGCAGTTAAAAATATAATTATCTTCTGAATGTATGAATTTAAAAGCCTGAACTCATAATATTGCTAGTATTCTTGTAGCTCTGACAGCAGCCTCAAATTAAGAGTTTACTGCATCCCTCAAGAAGGATCATCAAGAACCTGATGGCATCATTTAGACTGTCTTGCACTATGTTGCTGTCACCTGGGATCTCTACTAGGGGCATTGAGACAACCATCTTGAGTCATCGAACTTAGTTTGTTGATCGTAGAATATAAATGTAGGTTACTTGTAAGGGAATAATATCAGTGTCCACTCCTTTAGTGTGGGAAGCCTAGTTTTAAAAATAACTTGGCGTGGGGGGCTGGCCCATTGGTGTAGTGGTTAAGTTAGCGTGCTCTACTCAGGTGGCCCGAGGTTCGCAGATTCCAATCCCGGGCGCAGACCAATGCACCACTCATCAAGCCATGCTGTGGAGGCATCCCATACACAAAATAGAAGAAGATGGGCACAGATGTTAGCTCAGGACTAATCTTCCTCAGCAAAAAGAGGATGATTGGCAATGGATATTAGCTCATGGCTAAGCTTCCTGACACAAAAAATAAAGAAATAAAAATAAAAATAATTTGAAAGTTAAGGGCAACCTACTACTAATGGATACTCCCCTGATCTTGCCTTCATACTTTGGTCCCCTCTCAGATTCTCTCTTCAGGAATAACACTTCCACCTCCCACCTGCGAGGCATATTGGCTGCTGTCAGCTCACACTGTATTTCTCACTGGAAATTGCCTTCTGCCACAGGGAACTGCCTTGAACAAGGAACTACCCCCTCTCAGGGACAGCTTGTGGCCAATGACTGGATGATATGGGGATAAAAGATCCAGCCCCCAAGCTTCAACTTGGGACAACTCTGACGGGCCATTCCAGGCCCAGAGCTCCTTAAAGGATTGGCTGAGGTCTCAATTGCAACAGCTTTGGGTAGGCTTCTCTGTTCTCAACTCCGTTCTTCACTCCTTTACAGGTGTATCTCCTGAGAGCACTCTCCAAGTGAAATTTTTGCAATCAACACCTCATCTATCCCTATTTTCAGGGTAGCCAATTTAACACAGAGATTGTCATCATGGGCTGGCCTATTGCACTGGCACAACATGTTGCTACATAGACTGACTCTGGTCAAAAATATTACTACCACCACCCTGCTAAGCTGGTGTTCAGTGTTACTTTTGTCAAACCATTTCTTTGATTTAGTCCTGAAAGCATATGATATGTAGAAAAGTTTGCACCTTTAATGATATGTAGAAAAGTTTGCACCTTTAATTGATATATGAGTTTCCTAGCAGAAAACAAGATCCCAAGAAGACAGCCTACTGTACAGAAGGCTGAATGAGCTATGGGAAAGGGAGAGGGGAGAAAAGATATTACGTGGCCTGTGTGAGAGGAGAAGTTCATACTAGGGTCCCTGAACCAACTGGTGAGTTTGTGTGTAGCTGAAGGAGGAATGGGGAAGGTCACAGGAGGACAGTGAGTAACCTGGAGTCAGGGAAGGGAGCTACTTGACAATTTTTGTTTTAAGATGACTGTAAAATGAAGCTATTCTAGACCACTACTGCCCACACAGATAGTTTTCTCTTTTGAACTCTTTTTCCCACTCATTTTGGTGCTAAGTCCTATTTTGTCTTATGTCATTTAAATATTTAATAAGAGTATGCCTTTTCTCATACTTTTTTTGGTTGCCTTATAGTACTAGCACAGAACTATGCACACAATTGGGGTTCAATAAGTACCTGTTGAATGAATGAATGACTAGATAAATGTAAGATGGAAAGATTGAGTTAGTGATCCAAAAGTCCTAAATCTTCTGGTTTCAGAAACCTTTAAGATGTAGGATTTAACATGATGTTTTTTGATAGGAAGCAATGGATAGATATATTTTTATGTTGATTGAATCCAAGTGATATTTTTCAGATGGCACTTTTAATCGCAAGTTGCTAATGATATAAACATCGTGTCATAAGAGATAATAGACTTCATGTAATTTCGGTACATGTCACAGCTCAGTGAGAGTAAAGAGACCTGCTGGAAGGTTACATGCATTATGTAAACTCTGAGCCATAGATGACTTCTCTTTGTTCAGGGCATTCCAGACGCCCCCTCCTCCCGTTGAACACAAGGTTCTGCCTTGTGACAGAGAACAAAGATGTGGAATACAGAGCACTTCCATGTCTAGAGGCCTAAATGGCTGTAAAATGACTCCATTTCCAGACGAAATGACTAGGCTCCTATTTCTTTTGGACAAAGTCTTGATACATTCCTTTCTTCCCCTTAATCCCGCTGACCAAAGTACTCAGGTAAAACATTTCTAGGAATAGTTCGAAATGGAGACAATAACCATTTCGTTTTACCACACTCCACTTTCCCAGGAAAGATAATTTCTTCTAAAATTGATGCTTATTAAGAACACTCCACAGTTAGTTCTTCCTCCAAATCAAATATTTAACTAAAAATATTAAAATCATTTTGCATGTATTCATAAAGTAATACCTGTGGGCTAAATCCTTTAGCATATGATTACTTAAAACAGATATGTGTGAGTGAGTGTAATAGTGAACCAAATAATGATCTCTTTCTAAAAGGTTAAGGCACTGATGTGTGTAGCTCCTCCCTTTGATCTCACCACAACCCTTGAGGTGGTATGCAATGACATTATTCATTGAAATGTGACAAGCTATTTTAAAAAGGCATATTTAAGTCACATTCAGTAAATGAAATCTATGTTGAAAATGTACTAATCATTTATAATAGTAAGAGTTTAGTTATCTAGAAACATCAGTTAACCTGAAATGCATTAGTTGCATTCTGTAGTTGGGAAAGATGAATATTTTCTTTTGAAAATATGGAATATTTTTTTAAAAACAATATAGCTTCCTGATGAACTCACAATGAAATTCAAGTTACTAAATGGATTAATGTTTTGTTTGGAATTGGGAAATATGAATCAATTACCTTTTGGAGGACATATTTTAAAGATAATTTTAGTTTCAAAAACTTATATGAAGACTTTTTTCCCCTGAAGATAATTAAGTACTAGGAACATTTGAGTAAAATAAACAGGTAGAATAAAACAAAACAAAATAAAAATATCATTAACATTATTGGAGGATAATTTTGTTTTACTATGTGGGGGCAGGGAGCGAGTGAAGGCCATGCATTCAAATAATTGAAATATAAGTTGATATATTTTTCCTAAACTGTAAGGGGATTTTCCATTTGACCAGTAATATTAAAATGTATACTATATATGAAGATTAATAACTGGAACTGTGTTCATGTTGCATTGTCCTTTACCAGTTCTTGTTTCTTAAACAAATGCAAAAAGTCATTTGTTTATAAAGTCAACAAAATGTTTATATATTTATGTTATTCTTGACAGATTTTTTTCAGGAAGTAAATATAACAATAATCAATAAATGTCTAATTGTACCTGAATCCTTTTGTTCAAGAACAAGAATAAAATAATGAACTGAGAAACCCAGATCTGTAGTTTGAGAAGGGAAGCTGGTCTAAGTTTTTGATGGAATGTCCAACAAACTGATAAATTTGAATTTTTGAGGGAATAGAGAATTTCTTTTTGAAGAATGGACAGACCACATTTGCATTCTTATATGTGAGATCATACCTGTGAAGGTAATTGAGGTAAACAGGTAGATAAGTACTGTAGTCCATTGATTAGAGCAGGCTTTGAATGGTTCTGTGACAGAAGTCTTCTACAATGTGTGCCATTTAATTTTAAAATTTTAATCAAATAAGCAATTAAAATGGCTCTATTCTAAAAATGAACTCATAATTTGCCAAAAGTTCTCAATTCTTGCCTATGTGATTGCTCAGAGTTTGAGTGTTATTTTAATGATAAGTAAATGAAGTTACTTCCCTTCACTATGATCTATAAAATGCCTTTACTACTTATTAGTCATTACCTGGGAATAGTTTTCTTCTCTGTGTGGCTCTCTATCTTTTCTGTCTTTAATCTAATTGTTCTGGCCAGCTGCTGTGATCTGCTGTGTTGTGAAAATGGGTAGAATAATTTCTTAATTGGGGTCTGAACTGAAAGCAGCATTTCCATTAGGTAGAAAACAAGGGTGCCACAGCAACTTCTGTGTAAGATTATTAAACACAGTTGTGGTTACCCAGGACATTTATGCTTAAACTGTTCCATGGCCAATGTCACTTGCAAGGTTAGTATGTTAAAGAACCTTTCTTTTTGAAGCCGTGTCCCAAATAATAATATCTCCAAATCTGTGTCATTAATTGCTTCTAATGGTCAGAACCAGGACCTCCCACACTGACTTATTACAGATCTTTGCAGATGATAATGAGATTTAAACTTTATTCATTTATTAAATGTGAGCACCGTCCATGTGCTGTGTCCTGTACAAGAAGCTGAGAACCCACAGATGGAAAGACATGTCTTCAATTGTCTCTTTCACTTCCCATTTTGCATGCCACTTTTCTATCCTGACTTCCCAATAGGCTTTATAAAATGAAGAAATAGGTCTGCAAGGCTTATATTTGCGGATAAGGAGGGACGCCTCTCTCTCAGGCAAGCAAAAGGAAACTTCAAAACAAGTGCCACTGAATTCATAAACTGACAAATTACTGATGGAATCGGAGAGCTCTTCATTTCAAGACAATGATAGTATGGTAGTGCAAGACTATCAATAAAGGATTCAATTATATTTCCTGTACTCTGTTTACTCAGAAAGAAAATCATATACACATAAAATCCCAAGTCATTATCTTCTCCCAAACCTGCTCTTTTTCCCATAATCCTAACTTGGATAATGATACCAGTGTCGTGTAGTACCCAAGTCACTGCCTCCAGTATTGTTTCCCGAGTCATGCTGATTCTACCACCCAAAGATCTTTTGAATCTGTTCACTGTTTTCTACCCTGACTGCCAGGGCGTAGGTTCAGGTCTTTATCTCTGCCCTGAACTACTGCACAGACTCAGGATTTCCTAACTAGCCCCATTTACCTGCAATGCCTCCCTCTTCAGTTCATTCTCCACACAGATTTGTCTCTTTAAAATACAAGTCTGATCATGCCCCTTCCCTGTTTTAGAACCTCCATTGGCTCATCGTTGATGATGTAGCCCTTCATTCTATCTTCTTTCTTCATTCCTCCTCTACTCCACTCGTGCAGGTCACATAATATGCTCTTTGTACTTCTCCACCCTTCTATGTACGGCTCTGTGTGCAATGCCTTTCACCTCGTTTGCATTGTTTTGTTTTAAGATGCTGTTCTAATACCACATCCTCTAATTCTTTTGCTGTTTTATCGAGGCAGAGCAGGTTGCACTTTTCTCTGTGCTTCCAGGGTACTTGGTGTGTACTTCTAACTTAAGTAATCATTTTATCTTCTAATTATTTGATTAAATTTTGTTTTTCTCTTCCACACATTAAGCTATTGGAGAGTAGGGGTTATCTTATTTATCATTATATCTCCAGGCTTAGCACATTGGCTGATCCAGAGTTACCAGTCAATAAATGTTTGATGAATGAAGAAACCAGAGTTGATATGTTCCTGCAATTTACTTATTGGGTTTGTATGGGATATGGCACCATCAGCAATGTGCTGATTATGCATGATATTGCTAGCAATAACATAACAAGAATTTCCTTACTATTTTGTACTCCACAGAGGAAAGCAATGGATATATATCTAATTTACTTGAATTTCGGAGATGAAGTAGTATAATTCCCCAAAATACTGGATGAGAAAATTGTACATGGCTCAGGAGAACAATGTATTCTTTGACATTAGCCATGAAAGCTTTCAAAACAAAAATATAAATTCTCCTCTCTTCTGAGCTGTTTTCCCTGGTCTCTTTCCTACAAAAGATCACATTTTTCTTCCTGTACACATATTTTTAGAGCACTCTGCTGTTACAAAGCATTCTGCAACCCCTAGTTAACCTATTTAGATCTCAGTGTTCTTATCTGTATAATGAGGCTAATGGTACTAAACTGTTCTCCCAGGGATGTTTGATTAAATATGTTTCTTGACATTGCACAGACCCTGCGTACCTCAGCAAGGATTTTCAAAATAAAATGTTCTATATGCACAGAAAATTGTTTCATTTGGCATTGTTTTAAAAGCAAGCACATTTCCAAGAGGAACGTTTGCACCATCAGCAAACATTTCAAAATGGATCTAAGGTAAAAATTGTTATGACTGCAGTGAATGTTTTATTTGAGGTTGATAAGATAGGCAAGTATTTCAAAACATCTCCACCCATAATTTTCAATGAGAAAAGCAAGGCTTGGTGGAATGTGAGATAATTTTATCCTTGCTCAGTATACTGGCTGTTATAGGGAATTTTCTAATATTTTTTACTCCAAGACAGCACTGTGTGGTGCTGTATCTTCTTACAGTGCCTTCTTTGCCGCTTCAAATAGGAAGAGAGCCCAGAATTCCTGATGTAATGCCCAGCCCTGGCAATTTTCCTGTCATTTCGTGTGGCTAGAAGGCTGCCTTGATCTCCCACGTAGGTGGAGCTAGAGTGGATTAGGTGGACAGGGTCTCTTTTTCCACAACTCTAATTTTTTTGTCCATCTGACTTCTCCACTTTTTGTGACAATCACCAGTTTCTCCTCCAGCAATAGGTGGACCTAGACAGGCAGAGAGGAGAAGCCGGTATAGAATGGGGGAAACAAATGGAAACCAAGATGGAAATATAAACAAAACACATCCTGGAATGCTTCTGAGAGGCTGAAAAGCAGTAAGATGAATTTAGATTTTCCAAAAAAAATTATAAGATTATACAAGAACTCACTCTCTTTTATCATCTCTCCCAAACTTAGAATCAGATGTTAACAGGTGAATAAATGAATGCTTCCTTCAGTAGAGTTGGTGTAAAAAATAATGGCAGTCTAGCCAGGGGAAATAGCATAGGCAAAGATTCTGACTCTAAGAACTGGAACAAGTTCTGGCCAAGCCTCTTTCCTCTGCTCCATAGCCTGATGTGCTATGGAATCATCTGGAAATATTGTTTTAATACTAAAAAAACACCTTTTTCTTGAAGCATAATATACATAAAGAAAAATGCATATGTTATAAGTGTACACTTGACGAATTTTCACAAACTGAACACGCTCATTAACCAGCATCATTTGGAGAGGTTTTTGTTTTTGTTTTTAAGATAAAGCTTTCAGGACCCTTTTCCAGACCCACTGAATCAAAATTCCAAATTTTGAGGCCCAAGAATCTCTATTTTTTTTTTTTTCTGATGAGATGGATTGGCCCTGAGCTAACATCTGTTGCCAATCTTCCTCTTTTTTTGCTTGAGGAAGATTGTCCCTGAGCTCACATCTGTGCCAATCTTCCTCTATTTTTTGTATGTAGGATGCCACTAAAGCATGGCTTGATGAGCAGTGTGTATGTCCACGCCTGAGATCCGAACCCGTGAACCCCAGGCTGCTGAAGCGGAGCATGCTAACTTAACCACTACACCACTGGGCCAGCCCCAAGAATCTGTGTTTTAAATGAATTCCTCAGGAGATTCTTTTGAAGCCAGCTGGGCACTAGGTTGCATTTGCGAACTACTATCTGGATCCCAGGATGCATGAGTTGGGCAGAGAGACAGATATTAAGATAAGTCATGAAGTCCTGGAGGAAAGTAAAATAAGGAATCCCCCTGCTTTGGGAAGAGTTCCAACAGTTGTTTGAGGAAGGAACTATGGCAGAAAACTTCCATTTGCCTCCTAGTATTCATTTGCCTTTTATTGTGTAGTAATAGAACCCTAATTTTCAGTGAAGAACATAGTAACCTGGAATAAAGACTAAATCTTGGCCTCTCTTGCAGCTAGGTGTGGTCATGGAACTAAATTTTAGCTGATGGGGTATAAGTGGAAGTGTCATATGTGACTTCTGGGAAGTTTTTAAAGGGTTGAGGTGCACTCTTCTTGACAATTTCCTTCTAGCTAGTGGCTGGAAATATAGAAGTGTTGGCTGGACCTCAGGCAGCCATTTTGATCTAGGTAGACAAAGGCCATACATAAGGGGTGATAGAGCAGAAAGCTGGAAGGATCTTAGGTTCCCCAGAACTTTATGGATTTCATACCAAATCGTAGTACCAATTCAGAACTTTTCACAGTACAAAATATTTTGTGTTTTGGCTACTACTAATTTGGGTTTTCTAATACTACAGCTGAACCTATTCCAGATACAGAGGATTTTCCTGTTCTATATATGCACATCTGAAGGATCCCCAATAAGAGGTGGTGATCTCTCAAGAACATGGTGTTCTATTATTTGCCAGGAAACGACTGAGAGCAAGTTTGGGTTTTGATAATGAACCCTTAAGATGAACTTGCTCAATTGTACAGTAGGAGCTTGCTTTCTAGGAACTATTTATGTGGTTGGTCTCCTTTCATAAGCTTTGCCTGGACCAGGTCTTATCTGGTATTTGGAGCACGTTACTAAGATTCTCCAGAGAGTGGCTTGTTCTGTGCAAGTGAGTGCTAGCCTTATCATATCATGCTTTTAGGGGAATTCTATGGGTTAGGGCAAGTTTCCAGCGGCAGCTAAGGGTACTGGGTCCAATATCTAAAGAGATGAAGCTGGCACAGGCTAAGTGTGTTGTCAGGTCTTAAGCCAAGATAAGCAGGAGTGGGCTGTCACTACAGCTCCAGTGTCAGTGGCAGAACTGAGACGTGAACCAGTTATTGGGACAGGGCTGAGGCAGAGGTAGGGAAGAGCAGCAGGACCGAGGGCATCAGAATGCCCAGGACTAACTGACTCAGGTCTGCAGCAAGGCCAACTCCAAGGCCCTACTAGCTAGTGTCTGGGCTCCTAATGCCTGTGTACTCTCCGCCTTGGTCAGAAACTGAACAGGGCTGAGGCTACGGGTAAAATCACTGCCTGAGGCTGAAATGGGTAAGAGACTGGTTATTGTCTGACTTTTTGCAAGTTACTTAACTCTTCTTGGCCTCAATTCCCTCGTCTATAAAACTGGGACTAATAATACCTACCTCATAGGTATTCTATCGTGGATTAAAAGAAAAAATTTTATGTGCAAGGAATTTGCAGATTGTGACGAGTTAAACAAATGTAAATTATTATTACTATCTGAGGAGAAAGATGGCAGCAATTTAACAGTGCAGAGCAAATCTCCATGGCATTTAAGATGAGATGAGTGTAATTCATTCATTTGCAATGAAAGGGGGTAGATTTATAGAGTCAGGATATAATTACTAGATTTGTAATCTGGTCAGGAAACTTAAGTCAGAGAGAGACTGTATTCTTATTTGAGAAAAATGCAAGAGATCATACGACAGATTTGTTTCATTTTTAATGATTTCATGGACAATATAGTTTATCTTAGGGAAGCCTCAATTCATAAAAGTATAGTTTATGATCCACCAGAATCAAGAATGGCTGCGTTGAGAGTTGTTGAACGGTGTGTGTTGTTTGAGACAACCATTAAGGATCAAATACAAGAGTCAAGAGTGCTTGCTTTTCGCCACAAAAGCCGCATTGGGGCATATAGGTTTACAACTGTATTTGTTGTCCTAAACCGCATTTTATAGGCAACAGGTGTAGCTGACTTATATCGTAAATTGTGTGAGGTTGTGCTGTCAGGCTGGCTCTAAAGGGATTTGGAAAGATTTATGAGATTGAGTGACAGCCAAGGTGATTCTTGAAATTGACTTTTTAAAGTGTCATTTTGGTGAATGATAGGTTATAGTTACTAAAAAAATAATCATAATAATAATGAGTTTGTGTTTAAATGGCAGGAACGCTGTTTAGTGAAAAAAGCTCATTATTTAACTAGAGATTGCTAAACTTTGGACATTCGGTGAATCTAATTGGCTCCGAGCATGTGGCCTGACTTCTTCAGCCATTCAGAATCCCTTCTTCCCCCAGCCAAAGGCCACAGGTTCCTTCAAATAGGATTGTAATCTACTCACACTGCTTAAAACAGAATTTGTTCCTAATTAGTGTCTTTTCTAACTATTGCAATTAATTTTAAGACAAAGAAATCAGCTATGCTTCAAAGAAAGAGAGGGAGGAGGAAGAAAAGGAAGGAAAAATTTATTCCATGCTCTTGTCAGATGAGCTGCTTCTCTTTCCTCTGCAGCTCCTTCACCAGTCATCCTGCCCAGGGGCCCCCATGCTGGCTCCTCTCCTTGAGATAAATCACTTAATCTCCATCCTCCTCTCATGTTTCAGACTGTCAGCTAGTCTCACAAAGGTTGTCAGCATTTGAACTTAGTATTTTATTATAATAACTTTAATAGTAATAGTATAACTTTATAATAAATTAAAAATATTTTAGAGAAAAAAGGCCCATAATTCTCCCTAACATAATTGTTTCTTCTGTGTTTACTTTGATTATGTTGTTAAATTCATTTGTTTATCTGACAAATATTTACTGAGAAGCTCCGCTAGCCCAAGCTCTATTCTGGACACTAGGGATATAGGAAGGAACAAACAAGCTTGCCCTCAGGGGATTTTCATCTGAACATGGGGAGAGAGAAAATAAACAAATATTATGTCCAACAGTATTAAGTTCTAAGGAGTCAAATAAAACAGGTTAAGGGTTGGAAATGTGGGGTTGGGTGGGGGAGCTATTGTTTCCTTTCTATCCTCTTCCAACTACACACATATTGTTATTCTGTACTCTGTAAGACTATGTATTCTCCCCCCTGAAAAATGCCAACTTCTTCCCCCGCCCCCCCAAAAGCCCCCATAACTATACATTTAATGATATGGTCTGAACTTTATTTTTTCATAGCATTTGTATGGCATTTAATGCAACTGACACTAACAAGAGGCTTGATGCTAACTCTTGAATGGAGAAAATTGGAGGAAATAGACAGAGAAAGATAAAAAAGCGTCAAATAACAGAGGAAACGGGCAAGAGACAGAGGAGAAAAAAATTGTAGTCATTAAAACTTTGCACTCATATATCAAACTCAGAATTTTTGGCAAGACCAAATTAAGGTAAAGAAATCCTGAGATAAAATTAGAAACAAATCAAGAAAGACTAAAAGCAGTTCGTTATTTTAGAGTTAACAACGTTAGCCAACCTGTGTATCATTGATTGCTTGTTTCTGTTTTACATAAAGTTCCTGGGTTCTCTCTTTCACTCCCGTTTCCTGGAAAATAGTCAAAGATTTAAAAATGGAAAGTCCTGCCTACCTAGAGATGTTAGGCCTATCAGTGATGTAAGAGATACAGAAACACCTTAATTGAATAGTCTGAACCAGAAGGTACTAAACTCAGATTTGAGCTCTACCAAGAGTCTACTCCAAGTTGAAAATGAGTGGTCCAATTCTCCCTGCCCCCTTTAAAAACAACCATACTTGTATATAGCTAGTTTTCATGAAAATAATGGTTAGAATCATTATGTGTAAAATTCAAGAGCCCCATTTACTTTGGGAGCCTGTGTGGACTAGCAGAATGAGCCCAGCATTTGCAATAGGCAGATTTGGATTCGAATCTGGCTTTATCAGGTACTCATTGACCTTAGGCAACTCTGTGAATCTCACTGGGTCTGTTTTCTAGCTGGTGGGACCATTTCTGGTATTGAAAATGATATACGAGGGCCTAGTCTTGAGTTAGGTTGAACCATATGAAATTTCCACTTTATACCTCAAAGACAGTCAAATGTTGGCAATTTCATATGGTACATCTTAGTATATACTGGGTACTTAAGTAAGAGTAGCCATTATGGGGCCGGCCCCTTGGCTCAGCGGTTAAGTGCGCGCGCTCCACTGCTGGCGGCCCGGGGTTCGGATACCGGGCGCGCACCAACGCACCGCTTCTCCGGCCATGCTGAGGCCGCGTCCCACATACGGCAACTAGAAGGATGTGCAACTAAGACATACAACTATCTACTGGGGCTTTGGGGGAAGAAAAAAAAAAACGAGGAGGATTGGCAATAGATGTTAGCTCAGAGCCAGTCTTCCTCAGCAAAAAAAAAAAAAAAAAAGAGTAGCCATTATTATTGCCATGTTCATTCAGTATTTTAAAGATTTATTTACTTGAAAATATTAGAACATTTATATATTGATGAAGGCCTTTAGGTGTCCAAAGGACAGTCATATAAAGTGCTTTATTCTTTTCTTTTTTTAACAACAGGTTTATTGCGATGTAATTCACATTTCATAAAATTGATCCTTTTAAAGTGTACAATAGTTCACTTATTCAGTAGTATTCAGTGGTTCTTAGCATATTCACGGAATTATGCTACTATCACCACTATCTAATTTTAGAAATTTTCATTACCCCAAAAGAAACCTCATACCTACTAGCAGTCACTCTCTGTACCCAACTCCCCCCACCCCTGGTAACTCCTTATCTACTTTCTGTGTCTGTGGCTTTGCCTGTTCTGGACATTTCATATATATGGAATCAGACAAAATGTGGCCTTTTGTGACTGATTTTTTTTTACTTAGCGTAATGTTTTCAAGGTTTATATATGTTATAGCATGTATCAGTATTTCATTCCTTTTTTTTTTTCCGTTTTTTTTTTTTTTAATTTTTTGTTTATTGCAGTAACATTGGTTTATAACATTGTAAAAATTTCAGGTGTACATCATTGTACTTCTATTTCTGCATAGATTACATCATGTTCACCACCAAAATACTAAGTACAACCCATCACCACACACATGTACCGAATTATCCCTTTCACCCTCCTCCCTCCCCCCTTCCCCTCTGGTAACCACCAATCCAATCTCTGTCTCTATGTGTTTGTTTATTGTTGTTATTATCTACTACTTAATGAAGGAAATCATACGGTATTTGACCTTCTCCCTCTGACTTATTTCACTTTGCATTATACCCTCAATGTCCATCCATGTTGTCACAAATGGCTGGATTTCATCGTTTCTTATGGCTGAGTAGTATTCCATTGTGTATATATACCACAGCTTCTTTATCCATTCGTCCCTTGATGGGCACTTAGGTTGCTTCCAAGTCTTGGCTATTGTGAATAAGGCTGCAATGAACACAGGGGTGCATGTACCTTTGCAAATTTGTGTTTTCAAGTTCTTTGGATAAATACCCAACAGTGGAATAGCTGGATCATATGGTAGTTCTATCCTTGATTTTTTGAGGAATCTCCATACTGTTTTCCATAGTGGCTGGACCAGTTTGCACTCCCACCAGCAGTGTATGAGAGTTCCCTTCTCTCCACCTCCTCTCCAACACATGTTGTTTCCTGTCTTGTAATTATAGCCATTCTGATGGGCGTGAGGTGATATCTCATTGTAGTTTTGATTTGCATTTCCCTGATAGTTAGTGATTTTGAACATCTTTTCATGTGTCTGTTGGGCATCTGTATATCTTCTTTGGAGAAATGTCTGTTCAGGTCTTTTGCCCATTTTTTAATTGGGTTGGTAGTTTTTTTGTTGTTGAGATGCATGAGTTCTTTATATATTTTGGAGATTAAGCCCTTATCAGATGTATGGTTTGCAAATATCTTCTCCGAATTGTTAGGTTGTCTTTTCGTTTTGTTGATGGTTTCCTTTGCTGTGCAGAAGCTTTTTAGTTTGATGTAGTCCCATTTTGTTTATTTTTTCTATTGTTTCTCTTGCCCGGTCAGATGTGGTGTTTGAAAAGATGTTGCTAAGACCGATGTCGAAGAGCGTACTGCCTATGTTTTCTTCTAGAAGTTTCATCGTTTCAGGTCTTACATTCAAGTCTTTAATCCATTTGGAGTTAATTTTTGTGTATCGTGTAAGGTAAGGGTCTACTTTCATTTTTTTGCATATGGCTATCCAGTTTTCCCAACACCATTTGTTGAAGAGACTTTCTTTTCCCCATTGTATATTCTTGGCTCTTTTGTCAAAGATTAGCTGTCCATAGACGTGTGGGTTTATTTCTGGGCTTTCGATTCTATTCCATTGATCTGTGTGTCTGTTTTTGTGCCAGTACCATGCTGTTTTGGTTACTATAGCTTTGTAGTATATTTTGAAATCAGGGAGTGTGATACCTCCAGCTTTGTTCTTTTTTCTCAGGATTCCTTTAGCTATTCGGGGTCTTTTGTTGTTCCATATAAATTTTAGGATTCTTTGTTCTATTTCTGTGAAAAATGTTGTTGGAACTTTGATAGGGATTGCATTGAATCTATAGATGGCTTTAGGAAGTATGGACATCTTAACTATGTTAATTCTTCCAATCCAAGAGCACGAAATATATTTCCATTTCTTTGTGTCTTCTTCAATTTCTTTCAGAAATGTTTTATAGTTTTCGGTGTACAGATCTTTCACCTCGTTGGTTAAGTTTATTCCTAGGTATTTTATTCTTTTTGTTGCAATTGTAAATGGGATGCTATTCTTAATTTCTCTTTCTGCTACTTCATTGTTAGTGTACAGAAATGCAACTGATTTTTGTATGTTGATTTTGTATCCTGCAACTTTACCATATTCGTTTATTACTTCTAAAAGTTTTCTGGTGGATTCGTTAGGGTTTTCTATATATAAAATCACATCATCTGCAAATAGTGACAGTTTCACTTCTTCCTTTCCAATTTGGATCCCTTTTATTTCTTTCTCTTGCCTGATTGCTCTGGCTAGCACTTCCAGTACTATGTTAAATAGGAGTGGTGACAGTGGGCATCCTTGTCTGGTTCCTGTTCTTAGAGTGATAGCTTTCAGTTTTTCACCATTCAGGATGATATTAGCTGTGGGTTTCTCATATATGGTCTTTATTATGTTGAGGTACTTTCCTTCTATACCCATTTTATTCAGAGTTTTTATCATAAATGGATGCTGTATCTTGTCAAATGCTTTCTCTGCATCTATTGAGATGATCATGTGATTTTTGTTCTTCATTTTATTAATGTGGTGTATTACGTTGATTGATTTGCGAATGTTAAACCATCCCTGCATCCCTGGAATAAATCCCACTTGATCATGGTGTATAATCTTTTTAACGTATTGTTGTATGTGATTTGCTAGTATTTTGTTGAGGATTTTCGCATCGATGTTCATCAGTGATATTGGCCTGTAATTTTCTTTTTTTGTGTTGTCCTTGTCTGGTTTTGGTATCAGGGTAATGTCAGCTTCGTAGAATGAGTTAGGGAGCTTCCCCCCCTCCTCAATTTTTTGGAAGAGTTTGAGAAGGATAGGTATTAAGTCTTCTTTGAATGTTTGGTAGAATTCACCAGGGAAGCCGTCTGGTCCTGGAGTTTTATTTTTGGGGAGGTTTGTGATTATTGTTTCGATCTCCTTACTGGTGATTGATATATTCAAATTCTCTACTTCTTCTTGATCCAGTTTTGGAAGGTTGTATGATCCTAAGAATTTATCCATTTCTTCCAGATTGTCGAATTGGTTGGCATATAGCTTTTCATAGTATTCTCTTATAATCTTTTGTATTTCTGAGGTGTCTGTTGTAACCTCTCCTCTTTCATTTCTGATTTTACTTATTTGTACCTTCTCTCTTTTTTTCTTGGTGAGTCTAGCTAAAGGTTTGTCAATTTTGTTGATCTTTTCAAAGAACCAGCTCTTGGTTTTATTAATTTTTCTATTGTTTTTTGGTCTCTATTTCATTTATTTCTGCTCTGATTTTTATTATTTCCCTTCTTATACTGATTTTGGGCTTTGTTTGTTCTTCTTTTTCCAGTTCCTTTAGGTGCATTGTTAGATTGTTTATTTGAGATTTTTCTTGTTTGTTGAGATAGGCCTGTATCGCTATAAACTTCCCTCTTAGAACCGCTTTTGCTGTATCCCATAAATTCTGGCATGTCGTATTTTCATTTTCATTTGTCTCCAGGTATTTCTTGATTTCTTCTTTGATTTCTTCGTTAACCCAGTCGTTGTTCAGTAGCATTTTGTTTAATTTCCATGTATTTGTGGCTTTTCTGATTTTCTTCCTATAGTTGATTTCTAGTTTCATACCGTTGTGGTCAGAAAAGATGCTTGGTATTATTTCAATCTTCTTAAATTTATGGAGACTTGTTTTGTGGCCTAATATGTGATCAATCCTGGAGAATGTTCCATGTGCATTTGAAAAGAACGTGTATTCTTCGGTTTTTGGATGCAATGCTCTGTATATATCTACTAGGTCCATCTGTTCTAGTGTGTCATTTAAGGCCAATGTTTCCTTATTGATCTTCTGTTTGGATGATCTATCCGTTGGTGTAAGTGGAGTGTTAAAGTCCCCTACTATTATTGTGTTACCGTCTATTTCTGTTTTTATGTCTGTTAATAATTGCTTTATATATTTAGGTGCACCTACATTGGGTGCGTAGATATTTACAAGTGTTATATCCTCTTGTTGGATTGTTCCCTTGATCATTATGTAATGCCCTTCTTTGTCTCTTTTTACAGTTTTTGTTTTAAAGTCTATTTTGTCTGATATGAGTACTGCTACCCCAGCTTTCTTTTCATTGCCATTTGCGTGGAGTATCTTTTTCCATCCCTTCACTTTCAGTTTGTGAGTGTCTTTAGGTCTGAAGTGCATCTCTTGTGTGCAGCATATATATGGGTCTTGCTTTTTTATCTAGTCAGCCACCCTATGCCTTTTAATTGGAGCATTTAGTCCATTGACGTTTAAAGTAGCTATTGATAAGTATGTACTTACTGCCATTTTTTAACTTTTTTTTTTTTCTCAGTGTTTTAGTAGTCCTTCTCTGTTCCTTTCTTCTTCTATACAGAATTGATGGTCACTTTAGTTTGACCTCTGTCTGAAAGCTGTACTCTTTAACTCCCCTCCTCCCTCCTTTTATGTTTTTAATATCATATCTAACCTCTTTTTTGTGCATTTGTATCCATTACGTTCTGATCATGGAAATAGATAATTTTTCCTATTTGTGGTCTTCTCTTTTCCCCTTAAATTAGTCCCTTCAACATTTCTTGTAGCACTGGTTTCTTGGTGACGAACTCCTTTAATTTTTGCTTATCTGGGAAAATTTTGATCTCTCCTTCCATTTTGAATGATAACCTTGCTGGTAGAGTATTCTTGGCTGTAAGTTTTTTCCTTTTAGCACTTTAAATATATCGTGCCATTGTCTTCTAGCCTGTAAGGTTTCTGCTGAGAAGTCAGCTGATAGCCTTATGGGGTTTCCTTTGTATGTAACTTGACATTCTCTTGCGGCTTTTAGGATTCTCTCTTTATCTTTAATTCTGGACATTTTGATTATGATGTGTCTTGGTGTGTGCCTCTTTGGGTTTATCTTGTTTGGGGCTCTCTGTGCTTCCTGTACCTGGATGTCTGTTTCCTTCCTTAGGTTAGGGAAGTTTTCATCTATTATTTCTTGAAATAGATTCTCTGCCCCCTTGTCTCGCTCTTCTCCTTCCGGGACACCTATAACACGGATGTTAGTGCGCTTGATGTTGTCCCAGAGGTCCCTTAGACTGTCCTCACTCTTTTTAATTCTTTTCTCTTTTACCTGTTCACCTTGGGTAATTTCTTCTAGTCTTTCTTCCAGCTCACAGATCCGTTCTTCTGTATCCTCTACTCTGCTTTTGAGTCCCTCTAATGAATTTTTCATTTCCAGTATTGTATTCTTCATTTCTGATTGGTTCTTTTTTATATCTTCCATTTCTTTGTTGACATTCTCACTGAGTTCATCTATTCTTCTCCCCAGATCAGTGAGCATCCTTAACACTCTTAGTTTGAACTCTCTGTCAGGTAGGTTGCTCATTTCTGTTTCACTTAGTTCCTTTTCTGGGGTTTTGTCCTGTTTCCTTACTTGGAATGTATTCTTTTGCCTCCTCATTTTGCCTCTGTCCCTGTGCTTGTGTCTACGTATTAGGTAGGTCAGCTACGTCTCCTGCTCTTGGATAGGTGACCTTATGTAAGTGATGCCTTAGGAGGCTTCCAGTGTGCTTCCCTCAGTTCTCAATGTTCCAGGGGTGACCCCTATGTGGGCTACGTGTGTCCTTCTATTGTGGCCTGTTAGCTCTCCCTATAGGCGCCCAGGGAGACTGAGTTATGCTCCTGGCCAGCTGTTGTAATGCTCAGCTGCTTGTAGTTGTTGTGGGCCCTTCAGTCTCTTTATCAGGTGTGGGGAGCCCCAGCACAGTTGGCTGTAAGCTCTAATACCACATTTATGTTGCAGTATTTCTTTTAACTGAGTAGGCCCCCGGTGTGGCAGGTTGTTAGGCTCAGGGCCTTACAATTGCTGCAAGCCTCTAGCCTATTATGTCTCTTATCAGCTCTCTGAGGATTGCAGCTGGGTGGGGCTGGCCTTAGGCACAGGAGCACCCAATTGTTTCAGGCTTTGGAAGGTGTGGCAAACCTCCTATGTGGGTCTTTGAGAAGCACAAGTCTTCTGCAGCTGACAAGCCCTGTTGCCCACAGGTCCACACACACAGTCAACACAGTCCTGCCCCGTGTGAGCGCCCCGACCTCCCCAAGCGGACCCAGTCTCTCCACGGCGGGAGCCCCACACACTCCGCCACCGCCCCACACTCTCCACCCACTCCTTGTGCACACCCTGCCCTGCTCAAGTCGGCTCAGTTGCCAGGCTGCAGAGAATCCAGTCACCAATCTATGCAGGCCCACACGTTGCCTGAGGGCTTGTTGTTGGGTGGGGCCAGTCTCTAGGGTGGGCTGCCTGCCCTTGCTGAGCTGGATTAAATCGGTGCTCTAGCGGGTAGAGCAGACCCTGGGCTAGCAGGCCTCAGGGAGAACTCCAATGCAGTCTGTGTCAGCACGCCCACACCGGGCCACAACAGTGGCCGCCGCCAATGTCCCAGTCCCTGGAGAGGTCTCACCCCTCACCGAGATGCACTCAGGGCCTATTAGGTGAGTCTCTTGTCACCAAAGCACTGTGCACCTTTCTTTCTGGTGATTTTAAGATGCTTTCTGGAATTGGTGAGTTTGTGTGCGGGCCCTTTAAGAGCCAGTTTTAGTTTCTTTGTGAACTGGGTTTTCTGGGGGTGCTCCCCAATGTTTTAGTAGCAGGCAAAGTCAGATATTATGCCGCTGGTGTCGATTGTGCTGGGTCCACAAAATGCCCACGGCGGGGGCGCTCACCGGCTCAGGGCCCCGCTCCTCCAGGGAGGGTGCGTACCTGTGGGCTGCTCCCTGCAGCCGTGACGCTGGCAGCTTGTGAAGGTGGTGTTTTTCCTCTCCAGAAGGGAGTCTCTGCCTCTTCTACCCCAGTTAGGATTGTCCGTTGTTGCAGGAGTTCCTCTTATCCAGTTTTCAGTTCTGTCTCAGGGGTAATTTTTCCACGAGTAGTTGTAAATTGGCTGTGTCCACGGGAGGAGGTGAGTTCAGAGTCTGCCTACGCCGCCATCTTGACTCCATTTCATTCCTTTTTATGACTGAATAATATTCCATTGGATAAAGGTATACCACATTAGGTTTATCCATTTGTCAGTTGATGGACATTTGGATTGTTCCACATTTTTCTGTTGTGAATAATGCTGCTATTGATATTTGTGTATAAGTTTTTGTGCAGACATACATTTTTGATTCTCTTAGGAAGGGAATTGCTGGGTCATATGATAACTATATGTTTAACACTTTAAGCAACTGCCAAACTATTTTCTTTATTCTAAATAGTTAAAAAGTGGATGATTCTAGCAGAGAAAATACAAGATGAGCTCGGGGCATCTGTAGTGCAAGAAAGTGCTAAAAATATAAAATACGGGGGCATATCAAATGGACACAGGAACCAACCTAAAAGAATTACCAAGGACCAAACCCAGAACAATTGAACAACAAAGGAAATGGCATAGTATTGGATTACAACCCAAACATAAAATAAATATATATTAGTCCACACTGATATAAATAAATGATTGAATAAACAAATTGGGGAGAAGAGGCAAATCTTCCTTAAAGAAGAATTCCAAGTAATATAAGTAGATGTAAACATTGTAATGTTACATTTGCTCCCCCCTCCAGGAGGTGGAGCTTAATTTCCTTAAGTGTGGATTGGACTTAGTGACTCGCTGCCAAAGAATAGAGTACAGAAAGAAGAAAAATAGTAACTTTATAGAGAAACTTGGCAACACTACCTTAACCAAATGATCAAGGTCAACATCATGTTGACGTCGTGTGCCTGGTGATATGATGTGATGAGAAGGGCACTTCACTTATGAGATATTCCTCCCCAAGATCCATAACAGTAATTTAATCCCAAAAAAAATCATATAAATGCAAGTTGAGGGACACTCTACAAAATACCTGATCAATACCCTTCAAAACTCTCAAGGTTATGAAAGATAAGGAAAGACTGAGAAACTGTCACAGAGCAGAGGAGACTAAGGAGACATGGCAACTGAATGCAATCTGGTACCCTGCTTGGGATTTTGAAACAGAAAAAGGACATTAGTGAGAAAACTGGTGAAATCCAAATAAAGTCTGGAGCATAGTTAATAGTAACGTACCAATGTTGATTTCTTAGTTTTGAGAAAAGTCCTGCTGTAATATAAAATGTTAACATTAGGGCAAACTGAGTAAGGCAAACTCTGTACTGTCTTGGTAACATTTCTGTTAATGTAAAATCATTCCAAAATAAAAAGTTTACTTAAAAGATAAATTCATGACACGTAAACGTAAATATATAATACATTTTAATTGAATTATGAATACATTTGCCAAAACAAAAAAATTATTTAAGAAAAAAATTTAGTGGGTACAGGAATGGTTACCCAGGAAATTCAGATAAAAGAATTTGATACTGAGAACAAATGTTGAGATTTAGCTAAACTAGTGGTTTACATGGATTAAATTTACCAGGGAATTGCTTATCGTTCTACCAAACTATCTCAAGTTGCAAGGTTGGTAGGCTAAAGCAACAGCAGCTACTGCAGCAACAATGATTTTTAGCATTTGATCCCCAGCACTTAGCAATTAGGACATGGTTCTGTTGTTTTCTTCTGTAGATTAACTTCTCTCTTTTCTTAGCAGTTATCAGCATTTACCAAATTAGTGAATTAGTGTTACACCCAAGAAGATATTAATTTACTTTGGCCTTCTTTACTTGGAGTTGCAAAAATACACTTTACACATGCTGGCTGGTTGATCTCATTCCTAGTTCAGGACTCAGCTCTCATGTAAACAGTGATGACTCCCAAATATGTATCCTCACACTTTTGTCTTGAGTTTCAGTCTTGTATATCTGACTCTTTTCTGGACGTAAACTGGCTTTCCCATTGGTACACAAGTGAAAACATCCCAAAGTCAAACACATTCTCTTGCCACTTTTTATTCCTGATAAAATTGTTCCTCCAACTATATTCTCTTCCTCAAGCAATGATTATCAATCACTCAGGGCCAAAAAGAAACCTGAGAGTCTTCTGAGTGAGTCTAAGTGGCATCCTGGCATAGACATTGGTGGCTTAACCTCACCCTTGCTTTTTAGTCGTGGACTGAACCTATTGCCTGCTCATTGATTTTTGACCTTGATCCTGCGTGTCCACAGGCTTTGGTTTTTGCTTCTTCCCAGTCTCCCACTAAATGAGATACAATAACTGGAATTGGAATTTTCAATATAGAAGTGATTGTTTGAACCAGGGGTCAACAAATTTTTTCTATAAGGGGCTGCCAGATAGGTGTTACAGACCCTATGGTTTGTCTAACTACTCAACTCTGCTGTTGTAGCACAAAAAGAGCCATAGAGAGTATGTTAATAAGTGAGTGAGGCTGTGTTTCAATAAACCTTTATAAAAACAGACAGTGGGTCAGATTTGGCCTGTGAGCTATAGTTTGCTGACGCCTTATTTAAACCATAGCGTTGGATGAGATTGCCTATCACAGTAGGCTGAGAAGGCCAGGAGGCTCTGGAAAGAATCCAGAGGAACATCAGTGTTGAAGTAGTTAACTTTGGAAAAGAATTCTGTGAAGGAGAATGAGGAAAAGTAGTCAGAGCGGTAGGGAGAAAATTAGGATACAGCTGTGTCCTACAAGTCAAAGTAGTATATCTCCATCATTATAAAATGCTACAGAGAGATGAAGTAGGATGTGTTGAAATCTGGGTGAGCTTGGGCATAAGCCATTCTGAGACGACGGTGCTTTGTGATAAAGGTGGAGAGAAAACTGGAACTAGGGCAACATAGGCTGAAGTTCAATCCTGGGGCCCCGGCCATTCAATGAAGATTCAGGGTAGAAGGAGAAAGAAGTGAACTTCTCAGGGTATCTAAGACCCAGGGCTTGCACAATATATTACTTCTGGTTAGCAAATTTTCTGTGTTCTAGAGTGGTGGGATTGTGAAATATATAGCGTTACTTTCTAATCCAAAAATGTGGATACGTGTCCTGAAAAACATATGGACATTGACTTCTCAGTAAGATATCGCTGTCTACTTTCTGGTGGGGAAACTGAAAACAGAAAGTTTTTGGAGAGCTTGACGTCATGGATAAAACCTAAAACAGACCAACCAACCAACCAACCCACCCCTAACTGTGCCCCTCAATTCCTTCCCCAGCCCTGCTTTTGTAGAGTTGAGGAGGGCGATCAGACAATTTGAGAATTTAATTCCGTGCGACATATTTAAAAAATCCTTTTCTGTTGTCATCATCTAAGAACATGATTGTACTTGGCATATTATAATTAGACAGAGAGATTACAATAACATATATTCACTGAATTGACTTTTAAATGTATTTACTTTTTTGACTATGGAAATACACCATTCATCCTCAATGTATAAAGACTGAAGTAATCTTACAGGATTAATGGTTTTGAATACAAATCTTTCTTCACATAGATTTTAGAAATAATTTTTAAAATAAAGAGCTGATAGCATTCACTGGAAATCTTATCTCATATATTTTATCATTCATATGAGCACATTTTTCAATTATAAAAGTACTTAGGATGGAAGTCTTCTTTTTCCTCCTTCTGTCTTTTCCATACCCTTTTACCTCTGTGACATAGACTTGAAAGATTAACCACCTCGGAAACATTCTGGGGCTCAACGCACAGCAAATGACCAAGAAAACCCCATGACCCTGCCACTTTTTTGTTCTAGGAATTCTGCTAGAAAGTTCTTGGAAAACATGAGAAGTGGATTAGCGTTACAGTCCCAGGTTTACTGGAGAGTTGAAAACAGAGACACTGAGAGAGGCCTGTGACTGCTCATTTTGCCTTTTGATCAGCGGGAGTAAAGCCTGGTACTGACGATTTCACCTCATTAGTGGGGCTCTCTGACCACACCTCTGTCTTTAATTCTTTCCTGAGTAAATTTGTAATTTGCCTTTGGTTTCTGCTTTTAAAACAACCATTGTGAAGGATCAAAGAGGAACTGGATAATGACAGGAGGAAGTGGCAAGTTAGTGACATCTTTGTAGAAAGAATAGTAACTATACGCAGTGTGATTACTCAGAAGTAGTCTTCTGACAAGTGACTATAGAATAAATTCCGGTACAACAAACTCGAGGACTGTTCTAGTATCTCAATTATTCTTTAATTCTTGTTCAGCCATTAACCTTTTATTGAGTATCTACTATAAGTAAGACTTGGTAAGAAGAGAAGTATAGAAGAATGGATCAGAAATTGAGATTTTTAAAGTCAAATAGAACTATGTTTGAATCCCTGGTTCTACCATTTACTAACTGTAGTGGATTGAATTCTGGCTCCCAGAAAATGTGTCCACCGGCAACATCAGAATGTGGCCTTATTTGGAATAAATCTTTGCAAGTGTAATTAAGGTAAGGCTCTTGAGATGAGATCATCCTGGATTAAGGTGAGCCCTAAATCTAACGGTGAGTGTCCTTATAAGAGACAGAAAAGGAGATACAGAGATATACAAGAAGCCCACGTGAAGACGGAGGCAGAGACTGAAGTCATGCAGCCCCACCCCAAAGGACGTCAAAGGTTGCAGGCAGTTGCAAGACGCTGGGAGAGAGGCATGAAATGGGTTCTCTGTCAGAGCCTCCAGAGGGAATCAACTCTGCTAACATCTTGATTTTTGAACTTCTAGCTTCCAGAACTGTAAAAGAAAAAATTTGTGGGTTTTTTTTTTTTTTTTTTGGTGAGGAAGAGTGGCCCTGAACTAACACCTGCTGCCAATCTTCCTCTTTTTGCTTGAGGAAGATTGTCCCTGAGCGAACATCTGTGCCCATCTTCCTCTATTTCGTATGTGGGACACCATTTCAGTATGGCTTAATGAGCAGTGTGTAGGTCCGCGCCCAGGATCCGAACCTGAGAACCCCCGTCTGCCAAAGTGGAGTGTGCGAACTTAACCACTACACCAACAGGCGAGCCCCAAAATTTGTGTTGTGTTAAGCCACCAAGTTTGTGATAATTTGTTATGACAGCCCTAGAAAACTAATACACTAGCTGCATGACCTTGGGTTAACTAACCCTCTATATCTTAGTTTCTGCCTCTGTAAAATGAAAAGAATAATATTCCCTACTTATAGAGTTATTGCAAAGATTCAATGAGATAATATGTACCTGTAAAGTATGTAGCACAAAATCTGGCACAGAGTAAGAGCTCAATAAGTATTGGCAATTATTATTAAGGTACTTACGGTTCAGTTTGAATTTCTAATTTGTTGATATTGTGATTACTTGCATAATTACCTCCCCTGCTTTTTTCGTTTGGGAGATCTTTTTACTTTTCAAAGGGGAAGAAGAGAGACACAGGAGGGATATCATGCAGATGAATTGCTCCTCTGAATATTGCTGGTCGCAGAAACCATATGGACTCCAGACCTCTGTCTATATGACAAGAGCATAGTATACATTCCTCAAGGGGCTGCGGAAGACCTGGTTAGAGCAGTAAACACATGTAAACATTGTTTGCAGACTCTAATGGACTTTTTTTTTTTTTTTTTTGTAGGGAATATTGTCCCTGAGCTAACATCTGTGCCAATCTTCCTCTATTTTGTATGTGGGACACTGCCACAGCATGGCCTGATGAGCGGTGTGTATGCCCACGCCTGGCATCCGAACCTGTGAACCCTGGGCTGCCAAAACGGAGTGCACAAACTTAACCACTATGCCGCTGGGCCAGCCCCACCTAATGCATTTTTATCAAACTGGGTTTTTATGTCTCTTCAAGTTCATGGGAATCCCAGCTGTCCTCCAGGGTGAAGATGTGCAGAAAACAAAACAAAACAAAATACCTCAACATAGGTAGTCTTAAAATTGTGCTTGGGGAACTACTTCTTCCTTTACTTGGATGTTTTCTTTTAGCAGCTTCAATAACACGTTAAAAATTTCTCCATTAAGTTCTTACAGATTTGTAAAGTTCTTAGATTTATTCCTAAGTTTCTTCTTCTTTGATATTGTAGCTTGTCTCTATTTTTAAATTATGTTTTCTAGTTTGCTAAGAATTTTTTTTAATGAATGGGTCATGGATTTTATCAAATGCCTTTACTGAATCTGTTAAAATGATCACATATGTGCTCTTCTTTAGTCCATTAATGTGGTGAAATACATTTATAGATTCACCATTGTTAAATAACCCTCCTGTTCCTGGGATACACCTACTTTGGTCATTCATTCATTCAAGAAATAATATTTATTTCCATTTATGTTCCAGATGGTCTTCAAAGTGTTGGGATATAGCAATGGGAAAAAAAATAACCAGAAATTACTGCCTTTGTGGAGCTTACATACTAGTATTTTACACACAGCTGGATTGAGTTTGCTAATTTTTAAAAATACTTTCTATATCTATGCTCTTGGATAAAATTGGCCTGTAATCCATTTTCTTGTATTTCTCTTGTCTGTGTAGTTGATGGCTATTGTATATGCTGGATCGCAGCGCCCCACTGGAAGAGCAGCTTCCACATCAGCCTGGACTTGACTTAGAGCTTCTCTTGCCAGGGTCTGCACTCAAAACTGACAGTCTTACATGTATTTTGCAAGTGAATTGAAGCAGCACACTCAAAAGTGATATAAATTGCCTCCAAAATCCAAAAAAAAAAGCCCACCAAGGCTCATGCCACTTTTTTAGCGGTAGGTGGTGAGACACTTGGCAACTTGTTTTTCTCCTCAGCAGGAAGGGCTATCTCAGCATACTCTAGATCATTGGAATCTAGAAACTTTACTGAGGTGATTGGTTCCTGAATTTTCATAGGGTTTATCTTCCACCTTCTGGTTTGCATTCTAACACATTTTCTCTACATTTTCTCTAGGTCTATGTCAATGTAATTAGCAACTCTTGCACTTCTTTTGGTTTACAAGCCATTTTCTCCCAAATCAGACCATGTACGTTCCCCCGTTGAACTTGATGATATCTGATCTTCATTATGAATCTATCATCTCCTTAGACATGCAAGACAGGCTCCTTCCACTGGCTAGAGCGTCTCAGAGTGATTTGGTGATGATGGGGGGTGAGGTGGGGTTAAGATTCTCAATATCTTCTGAACCCAAGAAGATGTCCCCATTCCAAGTTTCAAGTCTCACTTCTACCTAACTGAGGCCTTAACTTTTACATAAGAGACTTAGGGAAGCCATGAATTCAATCTATATTGTAATTCTGCAACCTCTATTGTTAAATTTTGTGTTTTGTCTTCAACAATATTTGCCCTGCGGCTACAAGAAATAAGAGATTATTTTAGGACATAAAAGAAATTATCTGGTAATCTGTAACTTAAACTGAGTGTGTAAAGACCTGAGCTTATAATTTTCTTTCTGTAAGTGCTCCAGTACACTCAGAAGAATCCATTCAATGCCACCATCCTTGTAGTCAACATGACTTCATTAACAATCAAGTGAAGCAATTACTTGTTTCTCCAAAGTACTTAATTCATTAAGAACTTCCTCATAATCAACCACAGGTATAATTAATTGTAATGCCAATGCATGGATCACTAGTATCCCATATTCCACTGTCAAGGAGTTAGGCACTGCGTTCAAGCCCAAGGATACAACAAAATCAATCCCCCAAATCATATTTTTAAACATTTTTTTCCCTAGACTTATTCTTGGTATTAATTCATGTGTAGTTGGTGTCCACTGAGGAGACAGAAATCATACCAGTTATTTTAATAGAGATTATTTAAGATAAAAAATTATTAAGTAAGTATTAAATTGCTAATTAGGTAATGAAGAGGCAGAAAGAGAACACTAATATCTCATGAAGGTAGCAACTGTGGGAACCGCTACCATCCCTGTGGCTGAGGGGTTAAAGGGAAGAGGTTGGAATTATTAAAACTTAAAGGTTTGGAGGAAAGGCTCCCCAGAGCTGGAAGTTAGACTTCTGGGAAAGGGCACAGCTTGACTCTCTCTGACATCTCTGAACTTGAAGAGAAGCCCTGTGGGGTTGGGGCCCAGACCCCTGAGGTGGGGACACTGGCCGGTTGGTACTGGTGTCTCTGAGGTACTGTAATGAGGTTTGTCTTGAAAGTGTTGGAGAAATTGCAAACTGGATCCAACTGCTGCTACAAGAAGGGACCATAGTTGCCAAGGTGTAGGGTGATACTCACAGGAACAGGAAGCAAGAGGAAGCAAACAGGAAGTACAAGTCCCCTCTTCATCCTCCAGCCTTGCAGTCCCCCTCTAGTGCTGCCTAATGGCAAAGTTTGACAGGGAGCCAGCTGGCAAAGAAGAAATGTGGTTTGCAGGGTCCTGGCATGGGCATTACAAAGCAGAGAATGGAAGGGTGGGTTTGGAGTTATGGGACAACCACACAGACCCATATTTGACTCTCTTTCCTCCAATTTTCTTGTTACTCTGAGTCTACAAGAAAGCAAAGAAATGAGAGAATTAAAAAAACATTTATTTACAAACCATTAGAAATAATTATTTCTTTGGTAAGGGTAGCTATTTACTCAGAAATCCAATATTAAAAAACGAAAGCCTTTAAAGGATTGTGTCTATTGTTTTTAAGAACTGGAATTCATATCCCAGTGATGGAAACACTGAAAGCTGGAAAATGGTAGACTTGAATGGCTTAGTTAGGAGGGAAAATAATAAAGAAAAATGCAACTTGGAGTTTACTTTAAACATAGAATTTACTTGTATTCTTATTCTATACTTTGCAGGCATTTGTCATTCTACTGATTCCTGATAAAATTTTGATGCTTATTGTGAGAAAATTCTTTTAAAAGGCAAAATTCAAATTTAATCGATACCTCACCAGTTAAAATAGGCTCTCTTTCTTTTTAACTTAAGATACATTTGTTCCAATTCAGTGATTCATAATAGATTCATGGCTGATGAAGTTGGCCTTAAAAATAAGGAACAAAATATGGAAACATTTAAGTCAGGGATAAGTTTCCTACAGGGTCTAATTGCAAGGATTCTCTGTAATTAAACTGTTTTGAATGTTGGCTTAAGTTTTAATAAGCTGATGTCTAACTTTCCCATGATTGTTCTCATTCAAAACAAATCAGATTTAAGAAAAATATTTTTTTTCCTAAAACTGTAATGCATTTCAGAGGCAGATATACTTAAAATGCATTCAAATAATAAAATGCAGTACCAAATGCTGCATTGAGCCCTTAATGTGTTTAGTATTTCCAAAGCAGTCTAACAGCCTTTTTCTTTTGCATTGTCATAAATCATAACACAGATGGTGTTTCTTGATATCTTTCAGTCAGATTTCAGTCCTGTGCCACAGAAGCATCTTCTATCAATATGGCTTTTTCGTAAATGGCTTCATTTTGCTGTTGACAAGGCTGATATAAACAAGTTGTGTAATTTACTCTACTACCAAATAAATCACATGTGAACGTTTAAGTTTAACTGTGCTAGCCTGATAGTCTGGCAAGTGTTTTTGTCTGCACAGAGAATATTTGACATTTAAGCTCAACCCAGAAAAACAAAAACAAAAGCCCGAGTTTATTCTCCTGTGTCTGAGGAGAGTCTTTGTGCAAGCAAAAGATGGTTTAACTATGCCAAATAAGGAGGTTAAAAAGGCATCATTTCTAAGGGTCTTCTGGGTAAGCTGTTTGTAAAGACGTCCTGAGCCTTCTCCTGATAAAGTAAATAACGTTACAGGGTGATTTTGAGGTAAGCCAGAGCCTGTGACCAAAACCTAAGAATGCTTGGATCCATATTGGTGAACTTCTCCAGCTAGGAGGAGTTAAGCACCTCCTGGGTGTAGGAGAGACACAGATGTGCCCAGAGTCTCCTATTGGGGAGGATATGCTTTTATTTCCTTCATTTCTTTAGATTCCAAGGTGATAGTTGGGGTGATAAGTGGGTAGAAAAGATGCACATGAAAAGATGCTCAATATCATTAGTCATTAGGGAAATGCAAATCAAAACCATAGTAAGATGATACTTCACCCCAACTAGGTTGGCTATTATGAAAAAGAAGGAAAATAACAAATGTTGGTGAGGATGCAGAAAAATTTGAACTCTCATACTTTGCTGTTAGGAATATAAAGTAGTACAGCTGCTTTGGAAAACACTGGCAGTTCCTCAAAAAGTTAAACATAGAGTTACTATATGATCCTAGGTATATACCGAGGTAACTGAAAACAAGTGTCCACACAAAAAATTGTACGTGAATGTTCATAGCAGCAGTATTCATAATAGCCAAAAAGTAGAGACAACAGAAATGTCCATTAACTGACGAATGGATAAACAAAAGGTATATCCACACAATGGAACATTATTCAGCAATAAAGAAGAATGAAGCACTGATACATGCTAGAACATGGATGAACCTTGAAAGCATTATGCTAAGTGAAAGAAGCCAGACATATTGTCTGATTCCATTTATATGAAATGTCTGGATGGGCAAATCCATAGAGACAGAAAATAGATTAGTGGTTGCCAGGCATTTGGTGGTGGGTGGGAAGGGGAGTGACTGCTAATGGATATGGGGTTTCTTTTTGGGGTAATGAAAATGTTGTGCAGTTGGTGGTGATAGAAGAACAACTCTGGAAATATACTAAAAATCAAAGTTCATACTTTAAAAGGGTGAACTTTATGGTATGTGAAATATATCTTAATCAAGTTATTATTTAAAAGAAAATTTTAAGGAAGTACTCATCCTCAGGTGTGAACCCTGCACTTGCATGAGCCTGAGTAAGTGCCTCATTAAATTTTGAACCCAGGGTACCCTTCTCGCCTCACCCTAGTCCATGCCCTGCTAACACACTGTGGAGCTCACCACTGGTTGGATCTTATATTCATCTGGGTCTTACACTTCATTTACCTGCACTGCTTCATTTTTGTAACCCCAGTTCCCCACATTGCTGTCTACTGATTGGCCCTACCCTAAAATATACGTCCCCCCTTGCCAATCCTGATTGAAGCAGGAAGGTGGGGTCTGTATCTGTCTTGTTCCGGAGGTAGCCTGTGGCTAGTATATAGTAGGTGCTCTAATACCAGTTGAATAGATGCTATTTTCTTAGGAAATATCACCCAATGACTTCCCATTGCTTTCAGGTTAAAATCCAAACTTCTTCCTGGGAGGGCGTGGTAAAACCCTTTGTGACAGTGCCCTTAGCAACCTGTTCAGTCTCCTCCCACCGCGTGACTTAGAGCTCCCTGCATAATGCTCCTGTAATGGAATGTTTCATGAGCTCTTTCTCCTCTCTGGCTTTGTATTTACTCCTCCTTTTCCTGGAACATTCTCCCCAAATAGTAGTTTGGATCCTACCCAATCCTCCTTCCTTCCCCCGTCCTTCTCAGGCGTCAGATCTGCATCATAGTCTGAAGGTTCTTTCTACTTTCTCTGATTTCTGCCCCATTATCCTTTACAGGTGTTTTCCTCAACAGATCTCTTGCATTTCTAATCCTGTCTTGGCATCTGCTTCTCAGTGGCCTTGAACTAACATACTAGCTTGACAGTCACACTACCATTTTTACTCTTTCAGTGTTTTTTACTCCAGAAATTACACCAGGAATCCTAACTTACCTAAATCTAAACTTACGTTCCAATCTTTACTTTCTTTCCAAACAATACAAAGACTTTAGATTCTTAAACTGCATTTGTTCATTTTCCTCACCAATATGATATAGATGTCAAATATTTTAATTCTTATTTTGTTTTAAACAGTATACAATAATATTATTGTTGTTCTATATGACGTTGATTTATATTTATCCACATATTTACCATTCTCAGTGCTTTTCATTTCTTCCATTCACAATCACTTTCTTTTGACCTCAAGTACATCATTTAGAATTTCTTTTAATGAGGACCTGCTGGTGCAAACTCTCTGTTTTTGTTTGTATGAAGATATCTTCATTTTGATCTCATTCTTGATGATAATTTCACTGAGTGTAGAATTCTAAGATGGTAGCTATTTTCAATGATGTTAGGATGGTGGGAATTGGAAAGCTAGAAGTATTCATGAGTAGATATTCTTCAAGCTCAATTGTTACCTTCTTGGACTCCTAGTTTACTCAATAGACAAAGGTGCCCTCCAGATGGATTAAAGACGTAAAAGATAAATCTATTAACTTAATAAAAGAACATGTAGAAGAATATCTTTGTGATTCAAGTACACCTAAACTATGAGGCAAAAGTCTGATAGATTTAACTACATAAAAATTAAAGAATTCTATTTAACATAGGGCACTTTGATAGATTTAACAGACAGATGCCAAACCAAGAGAAGGCAATTGCAATGTCAAAAATCATTATGTACTGTTATTTGCTAATCAATAAGAAAGACAACTGAAAAATGTACAAAGGATATGAACGGAAGTGGAAATGCCAGTGGATGACAAGTATATGATGAGGTTCGCAATCTCATTAGTAATCACAAAAAATGCAAATTAAAACAACAATGAAATATCACTTTTCATTTAATGTCTTGACAACAATTGAAAACGTGGATAACAGCAAGTGTTGACAAAGATGTGGAGAAATGGAGACCATGGGGTGAATAATTTGACAGTTTTTAGTGAAATTAAGTATGCATATGTCTTATGACACTGCATTTCACTTCTTGGTATATAGGCCAGAGAAATCTGTGCAGAAGTCTATGAGGGACAGGTAGGGGGCTATTTATGGCACTGTTGTTGTTTGAGGTAGTGAGGAGTTGGAAGCAAGCTCAGTGTCCTATAGGGAAATGATGGGTAAGTGGTTGAATACTATGCAACAATTAGAAGCAATGAACTAGAGATACTGTACAGCATTACTGATAGGTCTTTAAAAACATAGTTGAGTGAAAAAATTATAAAACAGAAATAGATCAGTAGCATAATACTATTAATGTAAGTTATAAACAGGTACACGCACAAAATAACACTCTAGATTTTACAAGGATGCGCATATATTTAAGGACAAATATCAAACACCTCCAAGTGAATGCTTGTGAAGAAGAGGTATATGGGGGAAATTAATGGGAATAAAGGGGAAAAAGCAAAATAAGAAAGGAGTCATAAACTGAAGAGAACCATCGACTCATCTCCTTGTCTTTGAGGTCCAATACTCACCCCTAAGTCCCCCAAATTACCAAATGTCACCACCTCTCTCAGGTTTTGCTTGACTCCTCCACGAAGAAGGAATTCATAGCGGCTTCCTCTGGTTGGTTCCATGTTCCTCCTGTTATACTGTGCTCCAAGCTCTATTTTAATATATATCAAAACTCTATCATAATTATTGTTTTACGTGTTTTTCTCCCCTAACTTGGTGGTGAGAATTTTGAAGATGGGAACCGAGTCTTACTCATCCCTGTAATCTTAGCACCCAGCTCAATGCCTGGCATATTAAATGTTTTTTCAGGGAACGAACTAGTAAAGGAAGGGAATTGTGATGGAGAAAAACTTGTTGAAATCAAGGAAAATCATCAAGGTCAGTAGTTAGAAAATGGAGGGAATGTAGGTTACATGTCTGAGTTGCTGTGGGAATTTAGGAAAAAACTGCTTGGACATGGGTGGCTGATGGAAGAGGATCAAAGCATTTCAGTAAGAGATTCCTCTCTATTCTTAAAGTGGGAAGATAAGAGCCCAGCTGGAACTCCTACCTAGGCCAACCTACTACCTGCACACAGACCTCATCCCCTCAGTCCTACTCAGGGATATTGCTCCAAAAATGTCGTTCTCTCGTGCATCGTCAATTTTCTCCTCTCCACTGGATCATTCTCATTAGCATGCAAGGAAGGTACAGTGTCTTCCATCGAAATAATCCTCCCACAACCTCCGCATCCCACTCAAACTACCACTGCATTTCTCTGCTCCCACTTTTAGCAAAGCTGTTTGGCAGAGTTGTCTCCACTCACTGTCTCTACTTCCTTCTCTTCCCGTTCTCTTCAAATCCATCCCAATCAGGCTTCTGCCCCAGTAGGAACAGTTCTTATAAAGATCATTAATGACTCATAAATTGCCAAATCTGAAGACCATTTCTCAGTCCTTATTTTACTTACTCTTTCAGCAACATTTGAAAACGATACTCCTTCCTCCTTGAAACAGTGGCTTCCAGCAGACCACTATCTTGTTTCCCCTATTCAGCACCTCCCCTTGAATGACTAATGGGCATTTCACACCTAAAATGTACAAGACTTAACTTCTGATTTCCACCCTCTACCTTGATCTTTCTCCATCAGTTGCTCAGGCCCCAAACATGAAGTCATCTTTGAGTCTTTCATCATCTCACACCTCACATCTAATCCATCAGCGAATCCAATGGGTGACATCTTCCAAACAAATTTTGAAATTTGACCACTTTATCCCCTCAACTGCTGTCACCCTGGTCCAAGCCACCATGACCTTTTTCCTGGGTTACTGCAAGTATCCCCTAACTGGTTTTCCTGCTATTACTCTTGCCACTTCCCCGCAGCCCCTTGTCCCGGTCTATTCTCAGCACAGTAGCCTTTTGAAACCTAGAGATTCTTTTAAAATCCAAGTCAGGTTACGTCTTTTCTCTTCTCAACACCCTCCATTGGCTTCTCATCCACTCCAGAGTAAAAACCGCCGGCCCTCTATTACCTCTTTGACCTTATATCCTACAACTTTTTCACTAAATTACTCCCCTCTAGTCATACTGGTCTCCTGCTTGTTTCTTGACCATACCAAGTGCACTTTTTCCTCAGGGCCTTTGCATCTGCTGTTCTCTGCCTGGAATGTTTTTACCCTCCAACAGCCTTATGGCTTACTTTCTCACTCCTTTTGCTGTTTGCTCAAATGTCACATTCTAAAAGAGATCTTCCTTCTTAACCATTTCTAAAATAGCACCTCCTCCCTTCACTCTCTTACATTGCTTTGTATTTGTTTGTAACATTAATACATGTTACATTTACATATTATCTGACTGCCCCCTCTACTATGACTTTGTATTTCTTGCTTACTGCTATATCTCCAAAGCCTAGAATAGTTCATATTGGATGAAGGTACATACTGGATGCTTTAAAAGTATGTGTTGAATGAATAAATGATTCCCTTCAGAGAGGAAAACGATATTGCAAAGACTATTGAAGTCCTTCTAAATGCAGCATTCAAGGAAACATCCATGGTGCAAGCTTTTTCAGCTATGACCAAGGACTTAGAATCCAGCAAAAAGAGTTGAGAGCATGAGGCCAAAAAGTAGTGGGCTCACTGAGTGTTGGTAAAATAGATTAAAACTAAACTAGCCCAGTGGAAATCTGATGAGTCTCATGCCAGCTTGACTGTGTCCTATGTGTGTTGGGTGTAGCTTCTGAATTCCTCCCTGTAGAACCAGTGTCGCTCCTGCTGTGACCTAGGAGTGTTTGATTGCCATTAGCTTTTTGTGAAGGACTTGGGAGTACATTGTGGTGCGATGGAGTTAAGTTGGTCCCAAGCATAGACTTTTCCATATTCCTCTGGTGACGAGATAAAGGACCAGCAAGGAGAGGGTGAAAGGCAGTTCCTTCTTATCAAATAAATACACTGAGTCATCTGTCTCTGTTTTTAAACATTTCAGTGCCATATCTGCATGCCTTTTAAAATGATCAAATAGTATTGTAATTTGATAGTTTAAGGCAATTAATATTTATTTTGTAGAGTAATTAGCCTTCAACTGAGTATTATGGAAGTAGGGGTTGAATCAAATCAACAAATATTGTCTTGCACAAAGCAATATGGTGTCTTAAAAGACTGAAATAGAACCTGGGTCTTTGACTGATACAGTCATTGGGTGTCCACTGAAGATATCTCTGTAAGGCTGACTGTTGACTTTTTGTGTTCTTGGTTCACAGAGCCTTGAATATGGAAGAATTATTTGTGAAATTATTTTCCAGTCTCCCCTGTTGGTAGGGAGGCTGTTAGACACTGAAGCAGATCTCTACCATGGAGAATGGCTCTCTCTCTGGGATTTTGTAATCTTGAGTAGATAAACCATTGCTCAAAAACTTTCTTCCATTTCTCTGAAATTCTTTTAGAAATTTAGCAATGTAACTTTTTGATTTACTGGTAACCATTTAATATATTTCTCAAAGGCATCAATAGGATTTCTAGAGATTCTACCAGATTCTTGACTGAGGCTGTTGATAAGTAATCAAAGTAACAACATGAAGAAACCACGTCTCTAGCTCAGTCTACTCCCGGAGAAAGGTCTAAGGAATTACATGATAAAAAACATCTGGTCTGGTGAGGCCAAGAAAAAACTTGAGTCTTCAAGCAGGGCAGTAGCTATTACCTGAATTCAAAAAATGTGTGCCCTCTGGGTGAGCCAATTAGAAAAAAGGCACCCTTCCTCCAAGGCTGATGGCCCTGACTAGGGCACACACCTTGGTCAGTGGAGCCATACCTGGATTTTGCAACCTTTTCTACCCTTTCTGGGCTCCTTTGAGATCCCCCTGGCTGAGTGCCGTCACATGGCTCTAGAAGGTTTGAGTAGAACTAGAGAAATCCTTGGATAGTGAGCAGATAGCTGCAAGTTGAAGCTCCTTTGTTGCATTTCTCTCCTAGAGAATTCTGTATCTGAAGTGGGGAGACTTCAAGTTTCAGGGCTCAGTATGTCCAACACATGGTGCAGTGATTAAGGGAGTAAAATGAGTACTTTGTTCTCAACACTGCATTTAAGTAAGGATGTCAGCTACTATTTCCTCTTGATCTTTCTTGCCAAATATTTCCTTCCATTAAACTCCTTCATTTGATGCCCCACCACATTGGTTCAGTTTTATAGCTTGTGCTTTTTCCCAGTTTCCTTATAGGTCTAAATAGATAGATCTCAATTGACAAACATATGGTTTACTGATGATCGTACATCTAATGAGTGATGAGGCTCCTCCCAATCCAATCCACAGGAACAAGTGCCCTTGGGTGTCTTATTCAGAATATTAAGAAGTGTTTGACCGAAGAGCCAAGGTTCTTGATGAGACAGACCTGCGTTCAAATCTCAGGTTTGCCCCTTACTAATTATGAGACTCTGGGAAGTTGCTTAACTACTGGAGATTCACTTTCTTCATTATGAGGGTTAAGTAAGAATGCACATAGCACTTAGGCCTAGGGCTTGGTGCACAGCAGGCATTCAGACTCTCACTGGCATCCTTATTATTACTAAAAGTACCTTGCCCGTGGTGGATCTTGCCAATCAATCATGGTATGCATTGGAGCTTAGCCTCAGAACACTTTCCAAAAGTGGATTCGAGCAGTCACTACTAAGTGGTTGGCCTCATCACGTGACAGTGCCCCTATTGTCATCCTTGGCTTGCAAAGTTATCTGTACTTGTGCAAAGATAAGACATCTTACTGTGGGGATAGTGGCATAGGTTGGGCCAAGCCAGGAGGGGTTGGGGCTAGGAGATAACTTGGGGACAAGAAAGTCTGTTGAAATGACAGGGAGGAGACAGAGTCAGTAATCTGAATCAAGATTATGAAGCCATGATCAGGAGCCAAACCAGAAGGAACAAATTAAACAAGGAATCTGAAAAGAAGAGCTAGAAAGAAGTTCAAAACTTCCTATAGTCAACAGGAGCTTGAATGTCCAGAGTTGAATCCAGGCTCAGGGGAAAAGGAGGAGGACAACATTCACATAAAGAAGTCTGAGAATGGTGACCTGCAGCTGTTGACACCAAAGTGAATCCTTCTAACAGTGTCCCAAGCTATAATTTGACTTGAAGATAGGAGTTAGTCCACTGATCTGGTTTTTGAGTAGCCTCCTAAGGACCGTGCATTACTTTACAACCTAGGCAGGGCTACTCACATGACTGTATTGCTTTAAACCCATTTTCTCATACATGGGTGGAAATAGTGTTTGTTTAAGGTAAATGTTCCCTTATCTGCCTGGATCCTCAGTTTCAAAAGGAAACCATGCACCTGATGAAAAAATCCCTCTGCGAGTTTCATAGGAGATAGAGATGTGTTTTGGTCTTTTGAGCTGGACTGCAATGCATTTTCCTGTGGATACATGTTCTACTTAGAAGTTGAGAGTGAATGGAATATTCATGCAAGGATCTTAAATGTTAATTTTCCAAGAACTGTATAATTTCAAATATTTTGTCCCATTGCCTTTGAGAATTCTAATATTTTGAATATCCCAGATTATTTTAAATCTTGAAGAGGTACAAAATTCCTTTGAAAGACCCCATGCTTTGGAAAATATGGTTACTATAATTACAGTTTAAAAGGGTTCTTGAATGTTTATTTGGCAAATGAACCACTACATAATATTGTTTCCTTGAAAGTACGATCACGACTTCATGAGCAGCTGACTTTCAAAGAAGCATTGTAAAGACAATCTGTTCATTTGGAGAAGATGAACTGTTTGTAAAGGTCCTCTCATAGGCCACATAACTCCATCTGAGGCCAGTTTATTGAAAATGCAGCTACATCACATGAGAAAGAAATCACCAACCTGTGTGTCCTTGTCTGTCTACAGGACAATCCCTTTCCTTGCAAGCTAGTTATGTGGCTCTTGGGAGCCAGCCAAGACACATGGCTTGAGTGTGTCCTAGACTTACTTGCCTTGCCCTTTCTCTGCCCTGCTCTGTATCACTGAGGCTGACCCCTGAAAGCTGCATCTCCTCGGCTTTCTTGTCAGCTGGTTTCTGGCTGGATTTGGCCAATCGGAGGCAGTGGTGGGAGATAGAAGAGCAGGAGGAAGGAGAAGCAAGGATATTTCTCCCTTCTCAGTCTTGACAGAGTCTACACCAGTGGCTGCGCCTCTCCAGCGTCCACAGGACATGCCTGGAGCTGTGCCAGTTTCCATTGGCCGCAAGCTCTGGGAACACTATCTTCTCCCTTTGTCCCTCTGGCCTAGGGGTGGTGGCAGCTACCTGTTGTTGCTAATCTCTGGTTGCTTCATTGTTCCCTGGTTGGATTCCCAGCCTCCTTCATCACTTGTTAACCAATTGAATGCATTCAATTCCCTCTATTTTCAACTCTCTGTTTCCTGGCTGGACTCTGACTGATATAGTGTTGTATTCTTTTCTATTTTTTCTGTTTTACCAACATAAATTAGGTGCCCAGGTGGTGCTGCCCAAGGGAGCCGAGAGTGACATCCAAAGGGGTATGTCAAGATGTGAGAGGAGATTGTTGCAAATAAGAACAACAAGAAAACTGTCAAGTCAGCAGTTGCCTTTGTTTCCCCTTTTCCCCTCTTTTTCTATGTCTTTCTTCATCATCTTCCTTCCCAATTTCTTTGACTACCTGGACTCTTCTCTCTCTCTTCACCTCTCTCATTACTATCCCCCTCCCCCTCCCCTGGCCAGTCTCATTATCCAAAGTTACCCCAGGAACCTGGAATGCAGGGGAAGGGGACAGGGCTGCCTGTTAGTTGATAGAGAAGTCACCTGAAAAGCCCCACCCTTTGACCTCTTTTCTATTTATTTCCTGATCTGTCTTCTGATGTTTCATTGTGTACTTTACTGTTTCCTCTGAAGTCTTGCCATCATTTTAAAGCTAACACTTTTAAAAAGGAGCTTGCCTACAGGACTCAACTTGGTAAAAGTATATTGAGTACCTAAAACTACAAAGTAGTCTGCAGAGTTCAGTGAGGTTATGAAAGGAGGACTATGTCAGACTCTAGAGAATGTGCTAAGGGCGAGGGGGACCACTCCTCCTGCTTCCCCCAAACTGTGCTTCTGTCCAACCTCTTTCCGAATTTGTCATTCTGTAAGTGTGCCATTTTAAACTGATTATCAGTAAAACCTTAGATTTGCAGTTATTGTCCAAGTTATTCAAAATGACTAAGTCCACAAAGATGCAGACCACTTTTAGTTTACAAGTTATTCATATTCTGATACCTTATCTCCTTCTCAAATCCTCTTGAGAAAAAGCTGGGGCATAAATACATATTCACCAGGAACCCCTGTGGACATGTTGCCTCTTGGAGTCTGGGGATCAAGTAAAGATGACAGTTTGTTCAGCTCATAGGTCTTTAGGGGAGCATATTGACCTCATGGTTCTGATGGCATTATGGGAGCAAGCACTGTAACAAGTACAGCTCGAATAAGTACATTTAATCAAGTGAAAAATTCCTTATTCTGTTGCAATGTTTTCATATTTTCCTCTTAGTTTCTTCTCCCTGCCCCTATCCCTCTTCATCACCATGGCAAATATCAAAGGAAGATTTTGAGACAAAACCATTTAGGAAGGTTGTGAAGAAACTCACAACGATGGTCCTAAAGAACCAGCTTATCAAAATTAAAAAACTCCCAAGTATTTTAAGGAAAAAAGCTGCAATGTTACTTAGATTATACACCTTACAGTTAATCTTTTTAAAGTTGAAGATAGGAAAATTTTTCTCATGATTATCATAGCCACAAATGTTGTGATGCATTTTATGGCAGTCGTGGAGGAGAGCCACTCAGCTCTTTCTTCAAGAGGGAACTTGTTATGAAAAAAGTAGTCAGCGAGCAGCCTCCAGCTTTGCCACACCTTTGGGATCTGCCACAGCATTCCCACCAAGGCCAGGTTCTCCCTGGTTGGTCCTAGCCAATGGGGAAATGGGGGAAATAGGGTTTGGCCGTTCTTCTAAAGGGCAGTCTTTTCTCTGGAGCCCCAAACTGGCCTGGCTGAGACTTGACCAAAGCTGTCCTGGAGCCTAATGCTCTTTCTACACAATACTCCCTCCCTCCGTCCTCCTCTCCTTTCACAGATATCTCCCAGCCTCCTCCTGCTCCCTTGCCCCTTAATTCTTCACAAGCATCTCCCTCAATAAATACTTGCATCTCTAATTCCATTTTAACAGCTGCTTCCCAGAAAATTCAAACTGACACCGATATCTTCAGATATCAGCAAAACGTCAGGGCTGAAATTTTTGCTGAGAAAAAAAAACTTGAACATCATCATGTTATTAAAAGAAAGGCTTAAGGTTTCATTAATTTTGGTGGCTAGACCTGGATAAGGTGACCCACTCTTTTATTTCTGGTTTATCTCAGGTCCTAAAGTGTTTTATTTTCCTTCTGACTGTGCTTGTGCTGTGCGCAGCTGTGCAGAAAGGTATGAAGGTATAGCACAGTGTCAGTTCTGCTTTCACTCAAATTGCAAGAGGTGTTATGAGCAGAGATTAGAGGAGAAAGCCAGCTGAGTGAGTGCTATTTGTCCTGAAGTTCTCTGTGGTAGACAGAAAAAATAGTCCCTCAAAGATGTGCACGTCCTAATCCCTGAAACCTGCGAATGTTACCTTACATGGTAAAAGGGACTTTGCAGATGTAATTAAGTCAAGGATCCTGAGAAGGGGAGATTATCCTGGATTTTCCAGGTGGGCCAACGTAATCACCTGGGTTTTGTTAGAGAGAGGCAGGAGGGTCAGTTAAAGAGAGATTTGAAGGTGCTAAGCCACTGATTTTGAAGATGGAGGAAGGGGCCACAGCCAAGTGATGCAGGTGGCCTCTAGAAGTAGAAAAAAGGCAAGGAAATAGATTCTCCCCTAGAGCCACCAGAAGGAATGCAGCCCTGCCAACACCTTGATTTCAGCCTAGTAAGAGTGATTCTTGACCTCTGACCTCCAGACCTTTAAGATAATACACTTGTGTTGCTTTGAGCCACCAAATTTGTGGCAATGTGTTACAGCAGCAATAGGAAACTAATACAGTCTTATTCAGAATTGTAATTTTATCTTCTTGGGCACATTCTGACATTTAGCATCTACCCATGAACTCTGAAAATTTTCATATCAGAGATATCACTTTGGTCCATCTCTACGTCATCATTTCATTCATTGACTCAAAAATATCCACCATAGCATAGTCATTAAGAATCAGACTCAAGAACCAGGTTTGAAACTTGATGCTGCCATTTATCAGCTCTGTAATCTTGGGCAAGTTACTTAACCTCTCAGGGTTTCAATTTCCCTATCTTCAAAATAGGAAAGGGGTCAGCAAGTTATAGGTTTGGGTCAAACTCATACTGCTATCTGTTTTTATAAATAAAGTTTAATTGGAAGACAGCGATGCCATTTATTTACATGTTGTCTATGGTTGCCTTCACAACAGTAGAGTTGAGTAGTTTTGACAGAGACCATACGGCTCAGAAAGCCTAAATTATTTACTATCTCACTCTTTACAGAAAATGTTTGCAGACCCCTGAAATAGAATAGTAATATTACCTACTTCATGGCATTTTTATGAGGATAAACAAAGTGCTCAGAAGTAAGTAGTAAGACCTTAACAAATACTAGCTGTTGTTGTTATTACTATCATTATATAATTTATTATTATCATTATTATTATTAGCCAATTCAGTAGTAGGCATTGTGGGCCTCCACTATCTCTGCTGTCACTGCCAGGAGACCCCTGACCCATCCTTGAACCTGAACTACAGGGCTTCTCTTGGAGCTTTCTCTGCCCACGGCAATGCCCACTTCCAGGTTTTGGACTGCCTTGAGTCCAGGCCAGGGGAGACTGGAGGGGGAAAAAATATAATAAACTTCCTGTGGGTTTGATGGGACTTTGAAATCTATCTTCTTCCTCAATCTGCCTACTACTATTTACTTTACAGAATCCTCAAATAGCTGCCCCATGCATTCTGTAGTTGTAATCAGTGAGGGAGACCGGTAGAGTATGTTTACTCCATCTTACCTGGAACTAGAACCTCTTAATACAGTTTGGTATTGTAAATTTCAAGGCAGGATGCTAATTATTATGGGGTTATGAAAAAAAAAAACAATGTGACTTAATCCCTGCCCTAAACAAGCTTGGTAGATAGTAGAAGTCAGGGTAATCCCCAAATGTCAGAGTTTGGTCTTTTTTTCTGTGTATATGTGGTGGTAGGCAAAGAGTGGATTGAGATCGCAGCCAAATGGAGCTGGTGGGGAGCAAGCTGAAGCAGGGACAGGAAAGGATGGGGCAACGGAACTGACAGGGAGGTTTCCTTGAGAGTGAGGAGCACCTGATTGTCCACGTACACTGGGGAAGGTTTAGGGGATCTAGTCCTAGATCTAAAGGTGGTGTCCTGGAATATTGAGTTATGGGTATGTGTCAGCACAGGAGAAATTCATGAAATAGTGGAATGCTTGGGAGTCAGGCAGACTATGTAGTATGATTCTGGAAGACCTGTTTATAGGCTGTAGCATGCCAGGCAGGGAGTAGGATCTGGTCCCCAAGAGACTTGAGGTTCAGTGTCAGGCCTCCGTCCTAGAATGGGGTAGAGTATGAGACAGGGCAAGAAGGGGTAATAAAGAGGGGAGGGATTTGGTTAGGAAGTCTAGTCTTTTAGATAAACTTATACTGGTGGTAGGGAATACTACAAGTTGGGAAGCTACAAAAAGAATGTGGAATATCCCAGACTGGTTCGCAAGAAGAAAGACAGGCTGAGGGGATCTGAGGTGCCCCGCAGTCTTGACTGGACCACCTGTTTTCAAGAAGATGATTTAAATTTAAGCCCTACCAACAGAACTGTGATTCTCAAAGTTAGTGTTCATAGAAGGCATCTGGGGCATCTGCTTAAAAAAATGTAGATTCCTGAAACCTACCACCCCGATAAGTCTGTTTGGAGTGAGGCCCGGAAATCTGCACTTTTAGCAGATGATTCCGACGTGGCTAGTCCACAGATCATACAATGAGTTCTCCCTCTCTCTTAGGACTGGCTGATGTGCCTGAACTGCAGGTGAAGCCTGCCAGGGTGATCATCTGTGATGAGCAAGTGACTGTGGAGGGACGAGAAATGGGGCAGCACAAAGGTGATTACGGGTCTATTCTAGCATTTGGGATTTGGAGCTTGATTTTTCCCTCTCATCACACTTCTTCCCCAGGAGTGTGCATTGCCCAGGCAATTGCCCAAAGATCAAGTACTGCTTATTAACAGAGGGGTAAGCACCTGACACACTCCAAAGCAGGGTTCTCCAGTAAAAAGCCGCATTTTCAAATGTGGCTCAGGCTAGAAGGCTCCAACAAGGCTTTTGACTCATTTCTGCTTGAAAATAGAAAAGCAGAGTTTGTGGCTGTCTGGAATAGTAAAGAGTGGACCTGAGAGAGGCCTTAGCTAGGCTGCCCCAGGGTAAAGCCTTGCAGGCTAGCTTACACCACAGGTACAGCAAGGGAAAAAACAGGGCAAGGCCATGTGTCTTTTATAAGGCACGGTAGGCTCACCCAGTAGTAAAACAGAGCCCAATTAGTATTTAGTCTCTAATCAGATTAGCAATGTTCCTTTCCTTTGGGAAGGAGCTTATAATACACTGGTGAAAAGAACAAGGAATGTTATTGGACACTCCTGTATCCATGGGAGAATTTGACTTTCCAAAAGGGGTGAAAGTAATTTTGTACCTTTGAATGGGGAAACTCCAAAGGATATTAACCCATGTTAATATTTCCTGGATTTATGGCAGTAAACACATAAATGAATGTCTGTCTCTCAGGCTACTTTGAACAGAGTCCAAAAACTTCATCTCTAATACCTATGCTTGCTACAGGAAATTGTGACGATGAATAAGAGAATGACAAAACACATTCCTGGATCAGTTTTCTGAAAAGCCCTCAAGTGGCCTTAGATCTCCCCTGTAGCTTTCCTCGGAGACAATTGTGAAACCCTTAAGCCCTTGGAGCTTCCACAGCCAAATCTGGGACAATTTGAGCAACAAAATAAATAATGATAGTAATCGATTATAACCCATAAAATAAAATAAATATCTGAGAGTCCATACCGATGTAAATAAATAATTGAATAAATAATAAATGAGAGAGAAAGGACCGTTCTTCCTTACAGTAGAGTATCAATTAAAAAATAGGGGGAGGGGCCGGCCCAGTGGTGTAGGGGTTAAGTGCACACGCTCCACTGCTGGTGGCCTGGGTTCAGATCCCGGGCACACACCGATGCACCACTTGTCAGGCCATGCTGTGGCGGCGTCCCATTTGAAGTGGAGGAAGATGGGCATGGATGTTAGCCCAGGGCCAGTCTTCCTCAGGAAAAGAAGAGGATTGGCATGCATGTTAACTCAGGGCTGATCTTCCTCACACACACACACACAAAAATAGGGGGAATGATGGAAATAGAAAAATCACTCTTTGGCAAACACCACTGCAGTAGTTGTTATAGGTACCATCAATGGATGCTAAAATTAGTGGGTAAGAAATTGTGAAAAACAGGTATTTGTGTAGTTTTAAAATATGTATAGTATATAAAATATATATGGTAACTTTATAGAGTAGAAACCTGGCATACATCCCTTTAACCAAGTGATAAAAGTTAACATCACCGTAATAAGACATACAGAGGTCATATACCCCCTGGTGTGATGCACTAAGATGGTTGAACTTTTGTGGTATTCTTTCCAAAAATGCATAACCTCAACAATCATGAGAAAATGTCAGACAAGTTCAAACTGAGAAATATTCTACGAAATAACTGGCCTGTAATCTTCATAAAAGACTGAATAACTACTCCCAAGGGAAGAGACTAGGAGACATGACAACTAAATGTAGTATGGGATCCAGAACCAGAGAAAGAATGTTAGTAGAACAATTGGTGAAATTCAAATAATATCTATAGATTGGCTAATTTTATTGCATTAGGTTTAATTTTCTGGTTTTAACAATGGTACTATGGTTACATAAAATGACAAAATTAGGGGAAACTGAGTGAAAGGGATATGGAACTCCATGTAGTATTTTTGCAACTTTTCTGTAAGTTGAAAACTGTTTCAAAATAAAAATTAGAAAAGAAAGAGCTCTTCTGAATTCTATGAGACTATTCCTTCACCTTTAGATTTATGCAATGAAATAGGCAGACATTATGCAGAAGATAAAAATTTGGTATATGACATTAAGTATTTTGTAGCATATATTAGGTATATAATTCAGAATCAACTAATTATAGTCTTTAGGTCCATTTTAATAAAAAGCTGGACATTGAACATTTGATTAGGAAATTAATACCCTAATATGACTTTAAATCTGTGGAAAAATAATTTTCAGCTTATGTAATTTTGATTTACTGCACCATTTCTAGAAAAGCAATCCTGCACAAAAGTGAGAATGGTCCACAAACTAATCACATTTATCAGAAACTAAACAGATTGATGGAATGTGACTTTCAGGGAGCTGTTCTTGATTTTTTTTTTTTGTTCCATCTTGATTTTTTTAAACAAATTATCATTAATTTAAATGGATAAATTTATTTGCAGCTAAAATGTAGCCGTCATACGGAAGGGCTTTTTGGCTTATATCATTGTTCAAGAATGTATTGATTGAAAATAATGGAAAAGATAAGGCCTAATTCAGTTCTGAATTCTGAGAATAGCTTTCAATCCTGTAGTTTCAGAATCAACAGGGACATTCTTTGGGCAAATTTATTACCTGAAAGAATACTTTTGTTCATTCAGAAGCCTGTATTACAGAACCAAGGAAGATGTATGAGAACATGCATGACTCTCCGAAAGGAAATGAAATTGGGCACAGATGTGATTCCTGTCCAATTTGAGTGATGAATATGTCCATCTCCTATGCTATAGAATACCAGTCTATTGATTTTAGGAAACACAGAGGCCTTAGTACTGAGGAATAGGAACGGAAATGGTGTGATATTTAGTGTGATGGTCAGTGTGTGTGGTGGTGTAAGTTACCTGCAAAGACTCAGGTGAATATACGGATTTTGTAAAAATCCTGGTTAATTTTCTTTGGCAACACTGAAGATGGGTAGAAGCTAACATTTGTATAGTGCTTGCTATGTGCTGGGCTCCGTGCCACACACTTTGCATGTTAACTCACATAATCATCACAACAACCTGGCAAAGTACATACTAGTGATAGTCTCTACTTTACAGATGAGGAAACTGAGGCACAGCGGTAGCCCAACTTGCCAAGTGGGCAAATCTGGGCAGTCTGGCTCCAGAGTTCTGCTAGTGGGTTTGCTACGTTCACTTTTCTCGCCCCATGTTATCAATTTTCTGTTGGTTTTGGATATATGGTAATTACAGTCAACATTTTATAAGCACTTTGTATAAATTAAATCATTTAATTCCCACAACAAGTGTGTGAATTTCAACATCTCTAGTTTGCAAACTGAGGTTAAGTAACAGTCCTAGGTCAGAGAGCTAATAATTAGCCAAGGTGAGAGTCAATATTAGAGAGCGACTGAGGTGGAGCTCTTATTCTCAAACACCGTGCTCTATGCTAACTTTGGAAGATGTGGCAGACTGCTATTTCTCCCCCAAAATATATTCTCTTCTTTTTCCATATTGTGGAGTTTTGGGTGAACACAAGGTCACTTTGCTTGGATTTTATTTCCCAGATGCCTTTACAGCTAGGTTTGGCCATGAAACTAAGTTCTAACCAATGGGATGTGAGCAGAAGGTATGTCGGCAACTTCTATCAAAAAAATTGCTCACCCTGGACTTCTCTTCCTATGGGGGAAAGCTGAGTGGCCAAGCTTGCCTGGACCTGCCGGACTGGGATACCAAATTTCTTCTGATCAAGGTTCAGTCACAGGCCTTAAACAACTACTCCCTCCCACCCAATCTGAAGTATCCTGACGGAAGACACATTTTCTGCATTCTAACAAAGATTTTTTGTTGTTATGGCAGCTTAAGTTCTACCATAACATCAAATGGTTCAAGAATCATGTACCAGAACCGAATATAATTTTCCAAGTGGTCACCAATTAAGCCAGGATTTAAGCATTCCGAGAATAACTGTTACCTAGAGATGTTCTGGGTTCATTAGTTTATGAATAAAAATATTGCCATTCATTTGACTGTAATTTTCCAAGGATCTGTGTAACTTTTATCATGCATCCATTAAAAATTATGTCAGAATAATATTTAATGACACAGAAGGAAAGATGTTCATGATAATTTTTAAGTGAAAAAAATGCCTTACAAAATGGTAAGTAAAGTGTGATCCTTGTTTAAAGATGAAATAAAAGTGGAATATATATATATATGAAATATAGGCTGCTCTAACAAATAAAACTCCAGAACGTAGTGGCTTAGAGAACTAGAGGTTTAGTTCTCGCTCATGTAACAGAGCAGAGTCCATGTTCCAGGTTGGTTGGTGGTGACTCTACTCCATGCAGTCATTCAGGGGCTCAGGCTGACAGAGGTTTTGCCATATTGCACGGGTGGCTTCCAAATCATCATGGTCATCTTCATTCCCATCAGTAGGAATGAAGAAAGAGCATGGAGGAATGTGCACGGCAGGTCTTTTAGGGCCAGGCCTAGAAGTGGCATACATTCTATTCACATTCTATTGTCAAGAATTCAGTCTTGCCATACCTAACTGCACACCATCATCATTAACCTATGAGGTAATATCATTGTTCCTAGCTATTCATTCAGGTTAAAAAAATAATTGCACAGTATGACTTTTTATTTCTAATTAGTAGTCTATTTTTTGGTTCAAACTTAGTGTTGCTAAAAGATAATTTACCAATTTCCCTGTCAATTTTCTTTTTTTCATAAAGAGCCTGTAATGAGAATCTTCTCTCCCCAAAGATTCAGGTCTTAGCCTGTTATTTTTTAGCTTTGTAACAATCATATTGATTCACTTTTTATTATGCTCTAAGTAAGTTTCATTTCTAAGCAAGTGACACCTATTATTTATAGGTCAGGAAAATAGTTGACATTCAGTCTCATCTCTGGGGTGAAGCTAATGAATTGTAAGATTGGTTCATGGTGAATAAATTAGTTTTGAAACCATGGAATTCACAAGTTTAATATTTTTTTTCTTTAAATCCCAGATTGGTATCTGTGACTCCCTGCTGTTTGCCTTTTGATTTTATAGATCATGTGAAATAAGCTCTTTGCATCCTCATTGCCACCCTCTTCCTTTCTATGCTTCCCTCAAGTAAAGGGGTAACTTGTTAAGTACTGAATACTGTCCAAAGAATTAAGTGAGACTTATTTCCTCTGGTAATGGTCACAACAAATTTCTTCTGATGAAGGATAAGTCACAAGTCCTTAAACAACTTCTTCCTCTCACCCCATCTGAGATGTTCTGATGACAGAAATGTTTTCTGCATTGTGACCATATTATTCTGAGGATAGCACAGAGGGAGTGGGTTAAGAGACTTGAAATTCTGAGTTAGGAGAGTAGGAGTGATGGATGAATAACCTTGAAGCTTTAAGAGTTAAGGTTAGGAAAAATGAAAGGATTATGAACTATGTTTTGAAAGCTAATTAGCATCTTAGAGGACAGGTAAGAAAGGAACCAGATTCTGAAATGTATGGCTTAGGCAAATGGAGAAGTTGGTAAGAGTGGGTAATCTTACGCGCTAGAACCTATCAAATCTCATACTCTTTCTCAACATATCTCTCTCTATTATTCATGTATTCTCTTTCTCTTGCTCTTCTCTCCTCCATTCCCTGACTTTGTTGCCTGTTCCTCTTTCACACCTGTTTTTCCCTGGTACTATCCTTAACTACTTATACATCTTTCTCATACCTTAAGATGGCCACAAAATGGAACAGAATAATTGAAAATACGTACTTTTATTCACAAATAATCTAAGCACTAAATGTCAGTCCCCGTGTTCAGTCCTGGGTGTCTAAAGATGAACAAGATGTACTTCCTGATCTCAAATAGCTCATAGTCTCTTTGGTCAGACACTTCTACTCTTTGAGAGTATGAAGGGCAGAAAAGGTAATTTTGCCAGAGAGAATCAGAGAAGATATCCCAAAGAAGGGGACATTTGGGCTTGAGTCTTAAAACAAGCAGGATTTTGCCAGGTAGAGAAGGAGGGAAAAAGCTTTCAGGCAGAGGGAACAGCATGTAAACTTTTCTTTTTCCTTAAAAAAATGATTTCTTAGTACTAAGTGAACATCATCAAGAATTATCAAAGAGAAAGTATTTCCTTTCTTATCTATCATGAGATATGTTACCCTAATGAATGATGTCAAAATAAGCTTTTCCTATCCAGATCCCAGTTAGCTAGAATTCCAATCGTTTTAGAACATAGCTGACCACCAAGAAAGAAGCAAACAAAGATCTCTGAGTAGCCAAAAGTTTGGTCGCAAAGTTTCTCTGTTTATTGAAGAATCACTCAGGGAGAGCCTCTTTCTGAGCATTTTGGACATCATTCCAACAAAGCAAATCAGAGGCAGTCATGTGGAAGTGGAGTAGGACAGGCTTTAGAGTTAGGGGCTATTTCAGGCAGCCTTACTAGGAAGCAGTAAGAAGGAATGGTTAGAATGCTGGGACTATGGAAGGAGTCAGAAAAACCAGCAGTGGGCTCAGAGCTCCAATCATAGCTGTCCAGGAACATTGAGTGAAAATACAAAGAAGTTGGCATGCCTTGGTCAGCTCTGCACAGTTAAATAATTGCATTGGTGTTGATAATGATGATAATGAGTCATTTACAAAGGAGATTAAATTCAGTTCCGTGTGCTCTGTCTTAGAAAGCAGTTTATAATTAATTTTAGAAAGATTGTCACCTAAAGTAGTTAAAATTTTCCTCTGAAAGGTGCTGCTGTAACCCAAAATAGTCCGGTACCCAGCTCTATTAATTCCATGCAAGGTTTTACGGTTTTACTGAATATTACTGAAAATCAGTACTACTTACTTTTTGCCTTCCTTAAAAAACTATTTTCTTTTTTAAAAACTCTCTTAAGTGGCTTTATTTCTTAACTCAAGCAGTTAGCTGGCAGGGCCAGGGAAAGACACAGGGACTGAGCCTTGTTCCTGCCCATCTGAGCCATCTCCAAGCTTGGGGCTGTAGTGGGCACAGAGATGAGCCACGGTATGCTGCCTAGGAGTGGGGTAATGTTCAAGAGGAAGGATCACATTCAACCAGACAGTTCTACATTTAATTTCAAATGAAAGTTTAAAGCATTTTCAAAGCCCTGTTTACACTTTAACTACCATTTGTTTATATAAAAGAATCATTGCTAATGTGAAAGATGCTGGCAAGCAGCATCTTAAATTAGAATGAATCATTGAAGTCTTGGCATAGCCACTTCTGAACATGTTGCTGAAAACCAGAGCCTCCTTTACCATCTCTTTCTGGATTGTTCTCCACTGCTCAGTCTCTTGCCTTGACTAATTTAGGGCCATGCAACAAGTATTTATTTAGTACTGTATGGGAGAGGCATGCAAGGAAATTGGGGGTGGGGCAGAGATGAAAAAGACATTTTCTTGCCTCTCAATGAGTTTGGTGGGGAGAGAAAGATGTTCACAGAGAACTCAGGTCAGGGTGTAATGTGAAGAGGGTGATAAAGCTACAAACAAAATGTTATTGGAAGAGTTGGTGGAGTAAGATTATTCAGCCAGGCAGTCAGTGGCTTAGGAGTTGAGTCAGGGAAGATTCTGCAAAGAAAGGGCACTGAAGCTGGGTTTTGAGGATAGGTGTGATTTCAACAGGGAAAGATGGCAAGGAAGGCTCTTCTGGGTAGAGAGGACAGTGGACGTGAAAACAGAGGGTTAAGAAAGCACAGGGCAGGTTTCAAGAATCTGGTTTTGAGGTGAACAAGGATTGGAAGAGACATTGTGGGGAAGAACATCTGGAAAGGTAGGCTGGGGCCAGCTCGCTGAGGCTCTTCAATGCTGTGTTTAGGGCCTCACGTGTGGGCAGTGAGACGTGGGGAGGACCAATTGCTGCTCCTCTATTATATTCACTGTTGCAGCCCAAAGTGGAAAAGCAACTGCTCCTTCCACATGATTGAAGAAAGGGGGAGCCAGAAGCTAGAGGCTCTGCAACAAAAAACTCTCTCCAGCCCTCTCATCCTTGGAGGTCACGGCAACAGAGGCCCGTGGCTGAAGCCTCAGTAGTCTGGGTGACCCAGCATGGCCTATGCTCAGCTGGTGTGAAGCCCCTTCTCCACTACAATGTCCCCTCCTGCACCACAGGACCCAGAGTCATCTTCATTCTTGAGCCTCAGTGGCACTGGCTGCCTTGACCATTCTTTGGAGTGTTTTGCTTAATGAATAAACCGTTTCCAGCACCCTGAACCAGACTATGAATTTCTGGAAGGCATGAGTCAGTTCTTATGCTTCTTTTGTTGATCTCTATACAGTGACAAACACATAGTAGGCTTGCAAGGAAAAGGCCTTATTAATTATACCAGCCCACTTTCTTCCCAACAAAATGGCTAAATGAAGAGTATTAATACAGCAAACTACTTAATCCTTTAAAGATTCCTAAGAAGAAAGCTTTAAGTAGTCAAATAACTTAGATGTTTTCTTTAAATTAGCATAATTGGTTACATGAGTATTTTTAGCTGCTAACAAGGTACAGAAATCTCCAAAGTGCCAGTGGCTGCTTACATCCACTTCTTGGCCAGTATTTTACCAGGCCCTGAGTCATAGCTCTGAAATCAATTCTGCCCTTTACTGCAAAATCATTGCAGGGCCAGGAAAAATGATCCTTGCTGTTAATCAGTGGGGGTGCTGGAAAATCAGGAGACATTGATACTGTGCTGTGTGATAAGGGTCTGAATGAAGTATGCCAACTAGAGATGTGGAGAATGTGATCACATTAAATCCCAAGCCTGGCTCTAAAATGAACTCGAGGGAACGGATGTTCTGATGCACTCTTCGTAATTCACAGAATCACAAAATTTTTGCACATTCAATTTCTCACGGAGTCTTTTAAATCTTTCTTTCCCAAATAAAAAGAACATTCTAAAGATGAAATATTTGTGGTATAAGAAACTGAATCTAGGTATAAAATGATGTCAATCTATTGCCAATTTTTTGTGCTATCCTCCTTACTTTAAAAAGCAAAATCTGAGTTAAAGAAAACGATGAGAGAGGAGAGAGAGAAAATATTTACCACGTAATCAGAAGAAGTGCAGAACTGAGGAGACTCCAGTAGGAAGATGTGGCTATTCTTTTGGCCATATCACACATGCCAAAGAATGTAAAACGATGGCACCCCAAAAAGACGGGAATTCAAGAGCTGTGGTGGTGGAAATGGGTCCTTTTTTAGTCTTTTTCTGGAGACCCTGAAAGGTACCTTTACTCGAGGATCTAACCAAGGGGGTCACTTCCTTGCTCATTTGCATATCCTCAGGCTTGGTCACCAATTCCCTTGTCCAGTATGTCATAGGGGTGGAAGCACCACATGATACAAAGCCTGATGATTTACAAAAGGACCTGCTTCTGGCCTTTTTGTTAGGGGGTGGTTTGGGGGCTAGTAGAGTCAGAACCTCTGTGCCCATGGTCAGACCATGACTCCCTCATTCCCAAAGGATTTCCATGCTATTTTCATTGTGAATAATTGGGACCCAACCCTCCTTTACCACCGCTTTCTGGATTGTCCCCCATTGCTCAGTCTCTTGCCTTGACTAACTCAGGGCCATGCAACCACTGTTCATTTAGTACTCTATGGGACACACGTGCTGGGGACTAAGGGGAAACAGAGATGAATAAGGCAATTTTTTTTGCCCCTCACTACGTTTAGAGGGGAGAGAAAGATGTTCACAGAGAACTCAGTACAAGTACTTCTGTAACTCACCCTCTTACCATATGTATCTCTCCTACTGTCCAGTAGCCTGTTGGGTATCCAGGAGGGAGCATTTGCCCAATAGGGATACTTTCTTAGAGGAGCTTGTCCATGGAGCACATAGAGACTGAGACTCAGTAGGGTGGCCTGGCAGCTGGTTTATTTCCCCTACTGAGCTGTGAGCAACTGGTCTTGCTTATCTTTATTGATCCAGCTCTGTGGGCAGCCCCAGTAATAGCAGTTGCATGTTGATAATAATAATAATAATGATATCAACAACAACCATTGAATGAAAATTCACTATGTGCCCTGAGCTTTGCATACATTATTTCAGGAAATCGTTGTTGCAACTCTCCGAGGTAGATACCATCATTTTCATTTTTCAGATGAGTCTCTGAGAAGTCAGGCACCCAACACAGTGTCTAAAATAGTACGTCCTCAATAAATATACCTGTTGGATGCTGATTGTGATTATTGAATAAATATTCAGAAAGTTGCCCAAAGTCACACAGGTTCCAACTGGCGGAATGGGATTTCAACCCACCTCCATTTGAAGCTACAGCCCATGTTCATGAAAGATCTCAAGTAAGGACAGAAAATACAGTTGTTCTCCCATCCAGAGGGCTCAAGTGGACAATTTTAGCGAAGGGTCAATGTACTCCCCTATTGCCACACAGTAACGAAGGCAGGATGGCTCAAAGATAGTTCTAGATTTTCCTTGCATATCGTGAACAAGCCAAGGACATGCTTTGGATAATATAAAAGTAATTTTTCTATGTTCTTTCATCCATTTATCCATCTAGCAAACATTCATTGAGCACCTAAAGTGTGCTAGGAGGCCCTGAGACAGGCACTAGAGACAGAACAAAGTGTTTAGGACATAGTTCCTTGTTTTGAGATATTCCCTTTCCTGCAAAGGAGACAGATGCATGAACCAACAATATTATTTCAAAGCCCTAACAGTACCATTGGTCAGATTTATCTGCCTCATTAAGAAGTTCTGAAAACAGTATTCTAAAATGTTTGAGATGCTAATTATGAGACTTTTTACAAAAGTATCTGAAAATGGTTTCAGATTTAAGGACATGAAAAGTCTATATTTTAACAAGAAGTGTTTTTGCATGCCATTTTCTGAGATGATAGCACCGCTGTTGCTGTTTAGTTCTTCACAGAGTTTTTGGTTTAGGGAAAGAATTTGATGAAAACCCAGTAGTTCTATCTTAACACCTACTATTTAAATTTTCTTCTTGTCATTCTTCCAAATACTTTCTCTCAGCACATTTATTCCTTCAGATATTTTACAGTCAGCGTTTTAGAGACGGTTTCCTTTTTTATTTGTATCTTGTTACCTTAAAAATAGCGGCTTGATCAAGGAAAGTGCTATGTTCCTTCCCCAATCTTGAACTGCCTGAGACTGCCCTCTTAATAATACTTCACATTTATCTCAGCACTTAAAGAGTTTTCAAAGTGCTTTCCTATACATTGTCTTAATTAATCCTCTTAATTACTTGGTGGGATAGGCTGGAAAGTATTCTTATTGCCATTTTTATTAGTGCTACAAAAGCAATACATGTGGAGGACAGGAAAAAGTCCAACAATACAGGTGGTTACAAAATTAGAAAGAAAATGTACTGCTTCTCTGCCATCTCCGCACCACTCCTCGGAGGTAATCATTTTCAACTATTTCTATTTTCGCCTCTTCTGGAATTTATCTCCACAATTCCAAATAATATTATGTGGTCATTTCTTGATTTATCAAGCTTAAGTAGAATCTATTGATTCTTTTCTACATAAGATGAGAAATTTAGCTTATTTATATTGCCTTCCTCTTTTCTTGAAATTTTTGTTATAGATTTATTTTTAGTTCTTTCGTTACATATCTTTATAATATTAAATAACATAGTGCTTAAATCTGTATTTCTTTGTATCTCATCTTTAGAAAATTTATATATTAATTTCACTTATGAGGGCGGGCCCCCTGGCTTAGCAGTTAAGTGCGCGCGCTCTGCTACTGGCGGCCCCGGTTTGGATCCTGGGCGCGCACCCATGCACCGCTTCTCTGGCCATTCTGAGGCCGCGTCCCACATACAGCAACTAGAAGGATGTGCAACTATGACATACAACTATCTACTGGGGCTTTGGGGGAAAAAAAAAAGGAGGAGGATTGGCAATAGATGTTAGCTCAGAACCAGTCTTCCTCAGCAAAAAGAGGAGGATTAGCATGGATGTTAGCTCAGGACTGATCTTCCTCAAAAAAAAAAAAAATTCCATTTATGGAAGATGAAGAAATTTTACTCTCATACTTCCCTTTACCTCATTTTCTTCACTTTTATTCCTAATTTCTATCAGCTCTACCATTACGTTTATATTATTAAGGTTTTAAACTTTTACTTTCTGTTCTGTAACTATAATTAAGTCTTGCTTTGTTTACAGATTGATTTTAAAAAAATTAAAACATGATACTTGTGTTAATATGAATATGAAAGTATTATTTACTATAGATCTAATTAGTGATTAGTTCCACAATGGAGAAAATGTGGTCTTGTAATTAAACCTAAGTAATTCAAAGGAGAATGTTTCAATCATCACAGTCAAACAAGACTTGTGTAATAATGATTGTTCAAAATTATTCTGCAATGTTGCAATTTGCTTCACATTTGGATCTATGGCTTTCTTATACAGTTTTTCATTTTTCCTGGAATTTTAAATTGTCTAACTTTTTTTTCCTATGCTGTTGGTTCACTTATAGCCATGCCTTAGCTGCAATCAGTGTTGGCTTCTAATAGCTTACAGTTGCCCACTTTTCCAGAGGCATTGCCCTTGCCTAATGGAAGCTGCCTTACCAGGGAAGTTACACTTCCCACACAAGCCTGCAGCTGACTGACTGACTGACTGACACAGGGTGCAGTAGACCAGCTTGCCTCAAGACGAGACCCATTCTCTGGTGCAATTTGTGATCCCTATCTCCCTGCGGTGTCAGAATACAGCTCATATTCAGCTGAGCCGTATTCTTGCTTAGCTTTTTTCTTGCCCTGTATTGTTTCCCTCATCCCTTCTGCAAAGAGCACTTCCTCCATAAATTACATATGAAAGAATCCTCATCTTAAGCTCTGCTAGTGTTATGGACTAAATATTGTATCTCCCCAAAATTCATATTTTGAAGCCCTAACGCCCAATGCGATAGTATTAGGAGGTTGGACCTTTGGGAGGTAACTAACTTTAGATGAGGTCATGAGGGATTAGTGTCCTTATAAGAAGGGAAAAAGAGACCAGAGCCCTTTCTCTCTTTCCATGCAAGTGCACCATGTGAGCACACAGCAAGAAGCTGGCTATCTGCAAGCCAGGAAGAGGATTCTCACCGGACACCAAATCTGCCGGCATCTTGATCTTGAACTTTGCAGCCTTCAGAACTGTGAAGAATAAATGTCTGTTGTTTAAGTCACCCAGTCTATGATATTCTGTTATAGCAGCTTGAGCTGATGAAAATAGCTAGAAAACCCACCCTAAGACTCTTGTTGATGGATGATCACAAGTCTTTACCAAATCACTAATGATTATATAATTTTTTTTACCTTACTATTTTTCTGAAGGCATTCACTGTCTTGAAAACATTTTTCTTAGATTCCTCTGAACTTCCTGATGACATTTGGATCAATTGCTCTGTAGGTATACTATGCATCTAAAATATTGAAATTTCTTTAATTACCTCACTCCTGGATTAGGTTCCCTAATATTTGTATCATACATAGTCCTCTTTCTTGGGTTCCCCCCCGTTTTAGTTGACGTAAAATTGACATACAGCATTATATTAATTTCAGGTACACAGCATGCTGATTTGGTATTTGTATACACTTTACTTTCTCTTGGGTTTCCTTTTGTGTTAACAACATGTAATTATATTTCAAGCAATTGTCACAAAGGTTGGACAAGGGGTAAATTTATGAGTCATAACAAGTCTGAAAATCTGTTTTTACTAACTTTATGATTGACAGTTTGGCCAAATATATAATCCTAGCTTCAAAATAATTTCCGTTCATCCCTTTAAAGGCAATTCTGCCTTGAATTCTAGTTTCTAAGGTTACTGATGAAAAATCCAACGTCAGTCTGATTCCTTGGGGGGTGGAGTTGGGAGGTGGAAAGGAAGTCTATTATTTGTCCCTGAAGTTTTTAGCTTTTATTTTCTTTGGGTTTTCTGAAATTTCATCTATTTGAACACTGGGCTCTTCAATCTGACAACTCCAGTCTTTCTTCAGCTCCAGGAAATTTTCTTGAATTTTTTTTTTTTTTTTGATGAGGAACATTATCCCTGAGCTAACATCTGTTGCCCATCTTCCTCGTTTTTTTGCTTGAGGAAGATCAGCCCTGAGCTAACATCTGTGCCAGTCTTCCTCTACTTTTTATATGTGGGTCACTGCCACAGTGTGGCTGACGAGTGGTGTAGATCCACACCAGGGATCTGAACCTGCACACCCAGGTTGCTGAAAGTGGAATGCGCCGAACTTAACCACTACACCACGGGCTGACCCCTTGAATTATTTTTTAAATTGTTAAAACTCCTTTGTTTTCTGTACTCTCTTACTGGAATTCCTATTTGATGTACAATGGCTCTCCTAGATTTATCTTCCACATTTCTTAACTTTTTGTTCTCTTACTTTCTTTTTATTTTTAAATTATACTCTACTTTCTGGGAGATTTTACAATTTTACCTTCATCTTGGTTCCTCCTTTTCGGGCTGTTTTTTTTTTTTTTTCTTTCTGAAATGTGAGGAATCCTTGGCTTTCCATTTATATTTATGAACTAAGTACTAGGCTATTATTATGGGGAGCTGGTATGACTTTCCTCTGCCAACTCCACTTCTTTCTGGGTGTGTGGGGTTCATAGAGAGAAAATTGATCTCACTGTTTCAATAGTGGATGTTTAGTTAGTCATGCTTATTGTCACCCTCAGCCCACTCTTGCTCTCATTCCTGATAACTCTGGGCTTAGAGCCTCCCTGGTCCTACAGGGAAGAACCACTCCCACTCCTATCTCTGTTGTAGTCTCCTGTGTGGATTCTGGGCTGCGACTTCCTCTCTCAACATGAGCCATTTCAATCTTCAGTTCTCAGTACTGTTATCGATGTGTCCCTTCTCATACATCTTTCTTGTTGATCTGTGGGATGTCTGGGAGGGGAGTGAGGTAAACACATGTGCGTAGTCTGCCCTCCTGAACCAAAGCTCGCTCATTGCCATTTTATAGTTCCTGAAACTCAGGCACAGAAGGATTAAATGCTTTGTCAAATGTCTAGTAAGTGGTGGAGCTGAAAACTAGAATTTCAGTTTTCTGTCTCCTAATCTAATGTTATTTCCATTTCTCTGTATGTCTTCACCACCTCTTATCCTCTCAGTCTTTATCAGCAGAATTCAGTATAGCTGAACAGGAACGTTTACAAGCAGATTTTTGAGCATGTACCTCATTAGAGCCAGATATAAGGAAAGACAATGCATTTGTATCTGCTTTGAATGTTTTTTCCCAACTCAATGTTGCTCTCACTCTCATCTTTGGTTTTCACAGAGATGTCAGACGTAAAAAAATTTTGAAGCTTTTTAGTTTTAAAACCCAGTGTAAGTCATTTACAATAAGAGCTTTAAAATAAATTACTTGACTGAGGGGAAAAAGCACTTTTAAAAATTCTCATTATGACCTGTGAACATCACATTAATTAATGCCTAGTTTGGTTCCAATTTCTGAAACCTAGTGGTGTGTGGGATGAAGGAAAGATTTATAAATTACATTTGTCTACTGTGGAGCCAAAACATGTACCTCCCTTAACCTCATTCACACCCACCTACATTTTCCCTCTTGTTGCCAGTTTTTGTCCCTATTAATCATTTTTTTAAAAGCTGGAACATGGAATTATGGCTGTGGTTATACACACAGGACCTGTTAAACAAAGTGGATTAAAATCTCACCTTCACTTTTAGAAAACCATAGTCACTGTTACCAGAGAGAAATAGGTATAAAGTAGGGATTCCCTTTTAATTAGGAAATCCAAAGTCAGAGAGTAACAATTCACTCATTCAATGAACAATTATTTACTGAGTATCTCCTGCTATGTTGGAAACTTGTTGGCATTGTTGGAAACTTGAGATAAAAACTTAGATAAAATGATGAGCATCTAGCAGAGGAGGCAGGCACAAATCAAATAATAGAAACATATACGTAGTAAAATAATGAACTTGGAGAAATGCCATGAAGGGAAAGTTCATGCACAGTGCCATTGATAACTGTGGGAAGGTAGGCAGGGAAGGCTTTTCTGAAGGAGGGGCATTTGAGATGTGTTTGAATGCAAGAGAGCAAGGTCAAAGGGGAGGAGAATTTTAGGCAGAGAGAATAGAAGATGTAAGGGCCTCACAGCAGGAGAGGGCATGCTACAGACTGAAAAAAGGCCAGAGTAGCTGGAGATGCGGGCAGAACCCAGAGCACCAAGGGCCTGCAGGTTTGGGCACTATGGGAAGGCACTGAAGGGGAGGTCTCACGGGATTTGTGTTCTGAAAAAATCACTCTGCATGTATGGTGAGGCACACGCTGGAGACGGGCAACAGAGGGCCTAGGAGGTCAGCCAGAAGATCATGTGAACAATGGTGGTGACTTGGACAAAAGTATTATAGTGGAGATAAAGAAAAATGGATGGATTCAAGAGATATTGAGAGAGTAGAATTTCTGGGATTGGTGGTGAATTAAATATGGAGTATGAGGGCTGGCTCCGTGGCTTAGCGGTTAGGTGCGCGCGCTCTGATGCTGGCGGCCCGGGTTTGGATCCCGGGCACGCCCCAAGGCACCACTTCTCCGTCCAACCCGAGGCCGAGTCCCACGTACAGCAACTAGAAGGATGTGAACCTACGACATACAACTATCTACTGGGGCTTTGGGGGGAAAAAATGAATAAATAAAATCTTTAAAAAAAAAAAAAATATGGAGTATGAGAGAGAGGGCATCTGAACATCAAGGACAACTGGTCTCCCACAGGTGAGTGTGTGCTGGAGGAAACAGACCATATTCTAGGAATATGGTACTTGAGATGGGTCTGAGAATGGGTTATATCTTAACAGTTAAAGATGAGAGTTGTGATGATAAATGGGCTTTAAGGTGAGGGAAAAGATGGAAATGAAAGATATGGAGTAATATAATCCAGAGTATAACAAAAGTGGAAGAGTAGGATGAAAGGATTAGGGTAGGTGGGAGGAGAGAAATGTGAGGACTAGATTGTGTAGAGCTGTGAGTGTCATCTAAGGAGTTTGGACTTTATTCTCTAGACAGTGGGTTCAGGAGATTAAGATTAAAGTGAATGGAGCCATGATGCCAAGTTTTCATGCCTAGGTGGGTAAGAGGCTGGTGGCCTATGATCAAAAATAGAAAAGCCAACAAAAACATGTGGGTTAAAGGGGCTGGTAGGACTCTGAGGAGAAATATTTTGTTTGAACATAAATTTGAAATTGTGTTTGTAATTTGAAAATATATGACTTGACGTTCAGGACTGGAGGTGTGGATTTGGAAGGCATCTCCAAATAGTTAAAGCTGGGTTGGAGAAAGCAGGAAGTTGATGAGATCACCAAGGAATTAAGAATAAGGATTTCAGAAAATAGACCCAAATGAGAACCTTAGGAAATGTACTATTCAAAGGGCATGATGTAGAGGGTTGTCAATGACAGGGACAGAGAAGAAGCCATCAGAGAGGAAGGAAATGAATGAGAGGAACATGACATCAGGGAAAGCAGGGTAGCTGAGAGTTGTAGGAGGAATGGAGGCGTTAATAATGCTAAATCTCTTACCCTTCAAATTATAAGTTAATATCAAGAGGTCTGAAGAAAAGCTCATTAAGCTTGAGGTGGAGAAAAGACAAGACAGGACCAAAAAGAACTATAGGGACAGAGGTGTTGACATGATAGAAGGTGCTCAGGAAATGTTTGTTGAACAAAAGAAGGCTGAGTAGTGGGCCAACCTCCACATGACTGGAAAGCTCTTGGTTGTTCCCTTGGAGTTTAATTTATAGCTTTGGATCATCCATTGTTTTCCATTGTGTCCTGCAGACCATAAAATAATACAGCAGAAATGATTAATTCACCCTTAGGTCTTTTCTAGACATTGTTTGGTGTTCAATATAGAGTTATTTTAAAAGCAAGCATTTAATCCACTTGCTCAGCGACCTCATAAGTTGCGGCGTCCACTTTATGGCTGCACAATGACTGCCTGGGCTCCCAGTCTTGGTGCAATTGACTCACTGATGCCTGCTGCTTCCTCCCACACATCCTCCTTGGGTAGCACAGAAAACAGTCAAGGGACCTAAGGTACTTGTAAAAGGAGGGCACACCTGACAGCTTGCATTTTTGGGTAGATTAAAGGAATGAGGAAGGGAACTTTGAGAAGATGTTACTGGATTTCTCTCAGTTTTACAGAGATTTCTTGTTGGAAATGTGTCTAAAGGACAAGGATGAGTAGCTGGTTGCTTGTCAGTAGGCAATTTGGTGGCTGCACAAGCTGCAGAATGTATATAGCCACTCACATAAGACATATATTTACATTTCTCTAGATATTCTAGAAATAGAAATATGCAATGGAAATTAAAGAGCATGGTTCTGTTGCAACACCTTCCTACCACTCCTCATCAAAGCACATAATTACAGCTGCAAGTCTCCATGGAGAGGGCATAGATATGGGAGTCGAGAAGACTAGGGTTTAAATCCCTGCTTTGCACCTATTAGTATGACCTTGGGCAAGGTACTTCACGTTTTTGTGTCTCAGATGCATCATCTAAAAGCAGGAAATAATAGGTTGATGACTCATGAATCTACATTTCAGCCCAGATCTCTCTCCTAAGCTCGCTGCACTTTTGTTCAACTGCTTCCTGGACACTGTGTAGGTGTTTCATGGGCAATTCAAATTCACTTTGTCCAAAACCAAGCTCATCGCCACCCTCACCCCCAATAAAACAAAACATTGCTCTTCCTGCAAGTTTCCTAGATTGGTGAATAGCCCCCCCTTCCAGCCAATCCCATAAGACAGAAGCTTGGGTGGTATCCCTGGCTTCACCTTTTGCCTTACTCCATTTTCAGTTCATTGCCATGTCCTGTCAATGATATCCTCTATCTCTCCACTTCTTGTCATCTTCACTGTCACCATACTAGTCCGAGCTACAGATGTCTTTCTGTCTAGACCTCTCATTTCCTGCCACCTGCCCTCTTGTATCTTATACTGCAGCCTTACTGAGCTGCTTTTAGTCCTTAAGATGTGCCATTGACTTGCTTTCCATGGCCTTTGAGTGGGTGGGTCTCTTTGCCCGTAGTGCTCTGGCCACATCCCATCCTCTTCTGTCTTCTGCTTAAAGGCCATTTTGTTTGGGAGCCTTCCTTTATTCCCAGCCTCCTCTGGACCAGGTTAGGTGCCTCTGCTCAGCAGTTCCATGATGCCCTGTACCTCCCCTAGTATAGCACTTATCAAAGTGTACTGCCGTCACTTGTTTATTTTTTTCCTACACTCTTAGCTCCTTAAAACAGGGACGGTATCCATCTTGCCTATTAGTATATCCCCAGCACTCAAGAGATATTTGTGGAAAGAAGGAAGGCAGAAAGGAAGAGAGGAAAGAAATGAACAAGGGAAGAAGGATTGATTGAAAATAGTACAAGAAAGGTGCTCAGTAAAAGAAAGCTATTATTATTGCTATTCCAGGGATAAGAAGTTTCAGAAGGAGATTCTCGTAGATTAAGGTATCTTGCCTACTGAGAAGGGCATCTGGGGGTGGAGCATTCCTCGAACTCAGGAGAGGTCTTTGCTTACCCCAGGTAAAGCTGAGGCTGTATGGGAAGTAAGGGACCCCCCACCTCTCTGTTGGCATGTGAGGGGGCTGCCTACAGCCATTGACTGTGTACTTCTGGGAAGTTGCTTAATTTCTTTGAACTTTGGTTTGCTCATGTATAACATGAGGGAGTTGGACAAGACCATCTCTAGGGTTTCTTCCACCTCCAACATAGTTTGATTTTACTTTGTAACCCATTCCTTTCCTCCTTAAGACCTTTGGGTTCCATTTATTTATTTCTCCCCCTTGCTCCCCCCACCCCCTTCTAAGTGTATTAGTGGTAAAACATAGGAGTTAAAAGGTTTTGGGGAAAGTAGACAAGAACGTATGTCACCTGTTCTATACTTTGGTCTTCGTTCTACTGACTTCTGTTTTCATAGGCTTTATTTGATCTTCCAGATAGTCTAGGACATTTTCAGAGCAGCCCAGATTCAGACCTAGTTTTTAACTTGGAGGCATTAGTTTCAGCCACACCATCTATGGGCAATTCCATTGATTTTTTGCCAGAAAGCTTGGCTCTGGTCAGCAACTTTAGCCAAATGTACTTATGAAGATGAATAATCAAGGGCACACAGGTCTGTCCTGGGTATCTTTCAAACCACATTTCAAAGAATTTACTGAATAGTGACACTTCTGTTGGAATGAGGTTGCCTGATGGCTCAGTCCCCCCAAGGCGCCATGTTAGTATATGTCTATGAATTCCTCTCTTAATTCCTGATATGGCTGGTTCCTTCTCATTATTCATATCTCAGCTCAAATATCATCTCCTCATAGAAGACTCCCTTGACAACCCAGGGGTTAAATCAGCCCCCCTACTCCTCATTTTACCACGTTGCTCTGTTCCATTATTATCATAGCATTTATCACTGCCTGAAATTGTAGTTTTCATTTATTTGTTTATTCCATGTTTTCTCCTTCACCAAAATGTAAGCTCTACGGAAGGTGGGATTCTATTCATCTTATTCACTGCTATATACCTAGCAGTTAGGACAGTGCAGGCACAAAATAGATGCCTGAATAAATACCATGGTGAATGGATGAATCTTTGGGGTGTGCAGGAGTTTACTCAATCCATTCATCCAGCAACCTCAAACGTCAGCACTTCCATGTGATTTCTGTGGAAAATGAGTGGTTTAAGAATCTTAAGGTTTTTAACATTGGACTAAGTTATGGGCTTTTCAATCTGATATTCTCTGCTTTCCAGTCATATTATATTTCTATTAGCTAGGTAATGCTATCTATATGGAAATCATATATATATATATATGGATAGATAGATGTAGACATATACACATATTTATATACCTATATATCTATCTTACATACACACATATGTATACACATTTGTCTATCCTAGAATTCCTAATATTTGAAATAAATGTGACTTACAGAAGCAGTTTACTTTTTTTTTAAGCTGACGAATCCTTTCTTCAAGTGAAAATCCTATGAGGAAACCTAATACATGTATGGAATAAAATAAAGTCCACTGGAAGAAGTAAGAATGGAAGGAAGAAGGAGGGAGTTTACAGCTCTGCCTACTCCCCAGAATAACGCCCTCTTCCTCATGACAGCTCCTGGAATAGTTGGACTTTTACTGGATAATAATAATACTAAACAATTTTTTTGAATATACTTACTATGTACCAAGTACTTTACATGCATCATCTCATCTAATTCTCATAACAACCCTATGAAATATATATATTATTAATGTCTATATTAGGCAAATAAGGAGACTAAGGTTTGGAGCTTAAAAGCCCTAGTCCAAGTTCTTTGTGGTGGTCATTTTCCAGGATGGCTGACAATGATCCTCACCTCCTGATGTTCGTGCCCTTGTGTATTTCCCTCTCACACTGAATCAGGGCAGCCAGTATGACCAGTAGAGTATGACAGAGGTGATGGAATATAACCTCCAAAGCAAGGTCATAAAGGCTTTGTAGCCTCTGCCTTGCTCTCTTGGATCCCTCACTCTGGGGTAAGCCAGTTGTGATGTCGCCAACACTCAAGCAGCCTGTGAAGCCCACATGGAAGGAAATGGAGTCTCCATGCCAATAGCCTGCACCAACTTGCCATGTGAGTGACCTACCTTGGAAGTGGATTTCCCAGTTCCAGGCTAGTCTTGAGCAGACTGCAACCCTAGCCAACTGCAGCAGACTGCAACCTCATGAGAGACTGTATGCCAGAACCACCTAGCCAAGCAGCTCCCAGATTTCTGACTTACAGAAACTGTGGAAAATAAAAAATGATCATTGCTGCGGTGAGCCAGAAAGTTTTGGGATGATTTGTCATAAAGCATTAGATAACTGGTGTACTCTTGTAGACAGTTCAGTGGCAGAACCAGGATTTGAACCCCTGGTCTGACTCCAGAGCCTATGCTCATAACCATGAAAGCTCTATTATCTTACATACTCATTTTTAACACAAAGTTAAAATAAAAGTTATGTAAGAATCTTATATATGTCACAGATGAGAAAACTGAGGCGTAGAGAGGTTAAAAATTAATTGGTGAATCCAGGATTTAAAGTCAAGTGGTCTAATTCCAAGACCTGTGCTCTTCATCACCATGCTAAGCTAATGTCATAATCAGAACAATCTTTCAGGAAAATTGATCTGAAGTTGGAATGCCAGATGGAATGGAAAGGAAAGAGCCTGGAACTGTGGACCTTAACTAGGAGGCTACTGCAGTTATCAAACAGAACAGTTATTTGAGGAAAACCAAGACTTCTGTCATGGAAAGTAACCACTAAACTATTTGTCTAAATATCTTTGATATTACTATCAGCTACAGAAGATTTGGATGGGTAGGTCATTGGTGTGTAACAATAAAGTTTTTCCCATATTGCAACAATCTCTGCTCATTGGTCAATATTCCAGAAGGAAATTAACCATGGTCGTTGCCCAACATGGCCTTCCAAATGGCGTGTGTTGGGCCAGTTGAAAGTTGCTTTCAGCATTCTCTACGTTTAACCTCTGTTTTCCTGCAGCACTTCAATATTTATTTTTATATTAAAACATGTACCACTGTTTTTAAAAGAGGAAGGAGAGTGGATTAAGATTTTCTGCTTTTGAAGTAAGCTAACAAGTCAGTGATAATTGAGACGAGAAATCCTGGTGCAGGAAGAGAGAAATGATTGTGCTGTGTCCTTGGTAGAAATTTGAGTCATTCATGCAATATAGTGTCTGGAGAGTTCTAGTGAGTCATGCTTTGCTAACTATGGAAGAAAAACGTATTTTCTAAAGCTGTCTGTTATTACTCATGTGTTTCATTCAGCATCAGCAGATGCTGGTACCCTATTGACTGGTGATATAATAGAAAGTTTTTCATAGACAGATAGATCCAACACAATTTTCCTCTAACTCTGGTAAATTTGGCACAATTCCTTTTATTTGGCTTGCAAGATGTTTGCATTAACATTGTGACTTATTTTTGGCTTGGTGTTAAAAGGATTGTTTAGTAACAAAATGGAGCATTTGGATTTTGTGGCAGCCAGGAGGAATGCTCTTATTTTATAATGAAACGACTAAACAAAGGTTCTTTACAGTGATTCATTCCTCATGTGGGAAAAATTTCTTTTTATATATACTTTCTCTCTTTTGGATACATGAAGCTCTTTTACCTTTAATATTTAAGCAGAATTTTCAGTGAGTGATTTGGGGACATTATCTGTAAATTATAAAGATGGGCTCCTCTGCAAAAAGAGCAGGATTGAAACTGTAGGATTGAATGTTAGGAACCACTTTGGTTCTGTTCCTAACTGGGCCAAAGTTTGAGCATAACCCTGAGCTATTCACTTAATCTTTTTTAAACTTAGGTTTTCTGTCTGAAATAGGCAGAAAATTGCTTACCTATTTAGCTAAGGCAGAAACAATTTCCTGATAGGAAGATGACTCAGCAGCCTAGGGAGGCTGTGCAGCCTCTCGTCCTGGAAGTCTTCAGGGAGACAGGCGGCCAGCTGCTTGGATGGATTAAAGTGTGGTGCTTGAAGACTGGAGACCAGACCACACAAATGAAGCCTGACATTTAGGAGTAGTGAAGAGACCAAGTCATGGAGGGCCTGTTATTTGCCTGGCACTGTGCTAGATCCTGGGGGACAGTGGTGACCCAGACACAGGCAAAGTTTCTGCCCTTATGAAGTTTACACTTGCTTTTTCCTTGTGCACGTTTGAGATTATTCAGTTAGAAGTTCTATGATTTTATTATCTAGATCGGAGTTCTGTTTTTTTAAAAATAGGAGATCATGCAGGATCACTGCTTAAAAAATACAATCATGGGAATCTTATGGAAGAGGAGCCTGATATTGCTTGGGTATGGTTAAAACAGGGCTTGACCCACCAGGTCAGATGGGAGCAATGGATTCACATTGGCATCAGCCACTACCTGAGATGAGAGTGTGGGGAGAGTTTTAAAATGTCTTGCATGGACTTTCAGGTCAGAGTTAATGGTCCCTCCTCTCCACTGCCCCCAGAGGGGCTTCTCACCAATCTGATGATGTCCAACTTGGATGGTGATTGATGGGTCTGCAGCAGTCGAACAATGGATTCTGAACACGAGGGCTGCTCCTGGTCTTCATTGGTCAGGGGCATGTTCCATGGTGGTGTTCAGGCAATGAAACAGCATCCTTGGTCTTGCACCATAGATTTGTTTTCAGCTCACATTCTTACAAAGCAGTGGTTCTTCCTCCGATATGTAGTTTGAAATGCACTTCCTCTTGCTATTGTGAGTGTTGCTCCTTCAGGGGGAATGCCCCCACAGGTGCTGAGATTAGGGAGGTGGAGAGAGAGTTACAGCATCACACAGTGGGTCTTTGAGCAGATGTCAACCCTCTGGGGTTTCCCAAGTCCTTCAGTGTTATTGGCTCATCTGTTTCCTTATAATTTTTAAATCAAAATGGTTCAAGCTCCTATCCTACTTATAGGGGTGTGTTCCAGCAGCCTTGAAATATCTCTCATGATTCTTAAGGGTTGACATTTCTTCCAGTCATCTCTGAATTAAAGTTTCTCCTTCAACTGAATTCTTCATCATCACTCTTCTTATTACCCCCTGCATGTGTCATCCATCTCCTCAGCATTATACCATATTAGGAACTGCCAGATTCCTTCATGACAAAGCATCATTGATCCAAGGCAGTGAGGGAGACTACATCACAGCAAACAACTTAAAACCGATATTAATTAATTCTGAACGTAGAAATTTTGGGTCATTCCTGCTCAAGTAAATTTCTTACTGGCTCTGTCCTCCTTGGGTTTTCCCTGTCTTGTTGAACTCCTTTCTTTTCCCTAAAGCTCAACTTCCCTCTCATTGTATTATTTTAAGCAATTTGGTTCTTTCTTGCCCCTATCCCAAAACTCAGCTTTGGGCCTCATATCAGATAGCTGGGGGAAGTAATTCACTAAGCTACTCAGCCAAACTCATCTGTTCTGGTACTCAAAGCACTATTGTAGTCTTCCCTTTAATAGGATCAAAAACTTAAGTGTAGTTTCCTTTCTCATGGGTCTTTGTACATGGAAGAGAGTAGAAAGGCAGGAATTTATCTTCTCTTTGGGATGATTATGCCACCTCAGACCTCAGTGCCCTAGGGAGGAAGAATTGTTGTTTCATTTTGACTACCCAAAGACAAAGGCAGTCAGCATTTTGTAAAGCATATTGATAGGAAACAATATTTCTTAAGAGGACCTTAAGAGGTCCCCAGAAATCCACTGACAAAGATTCTGCACTTAAAGATGACGTCTTGACCAATATCCTAAGCAAAGACTACAAGTTTAGCATCACAAGCTCTGAAATAAGAAGTGAGTATTCCAGCCAGCACGCATTGCACAGAACAAGATGGCATGAGTGAGACACATACAAGAGATCTCTGAGACCAGAACAAGAGGGATCCAATCTGGACTAAAATTATTCCTTCAGCCAAGCCCTGGGGGAACTTGAGATCAATATCACTCCTCCCTAGTCTTTGTTATTCACAGACATACACATACAAGTATTTAGAGTGAACTGTGTCTCATTCTCATTGTGGCTTCAGTCCTTATCAGCAAATACTCTGCTTGTCTTCAGAAAATCCCTTGTCTCTGTCAGGGTCTTACTTGTCAAGAGGGCAATACCAGGCAGCAGCATCCTTTCCAGAATGCTGTCTTAACTAGGCTTATTTATAAAGACACAACCCTATAGTAAGGCCTGAACTTTCTCTGTATCCAGCAGTTTTTGAAAGGAGATATGATAAAAGTATAGCATTTTAAAAAAACAAACAAACAAGTATGTTTTGGGAACAGCCATATATTCAGTGTTTCCTTTCCAGTGATATGTGAGAGTCTTATTATTTCTCTTGTGTCATATACAGTGTAAGTTCTTTGGAAGAATGTACATAGATAAAATACGAGGAGGCATGTTTGTTGGAGTGATGGTATATTTTATGGCCCTCTCCACAGGCAGTTTACCACATGGCTGTTTGCTTTCTTCCAAGCCCACAAGAGAGCCTCATCTGCTGCTTCACCTTCTGTTAAAGGGCTTGCCGGAGTAGGTCAAGCCCACCATAGATATTTTCTCTTTTGATTAATTCCGTGTCAACTGATTAGGATCCTAATCACAGTAGTGCTATCCCAACATATTCACTGGTCCTGCCTGGCTTCAAGAGGAGGGGATTATACTAGACGTATATACCAGGGAGTAGAAATTTGGGGGGTAATCTTAGAATTCTGCCTACCACAAATGGTGACTGTCTTTCATCTTGCAGAACATATTAAGATACGGGAATAAAAAAAAATCAAATCTCATGCCAGAGATCACATATCAAACTGGTACCAAGTCTTTACTCTATAGTATCTTCCTGCTTTTCCTTCTAAAATTTGAAACATTGGACTGTTTTCTGTAGTTGGTATAGGCTTTCCCAAAACTGAACATAAGATTTACATTAGGAAAAGTCAACTTGACATCAGCCGTCTGTGGAACTAACATATCCTAAGCAATGATTTGTAAATGGGAACCTGAAAAGTTTGGGAAATACCCAACACTATATTAAGGCATTCAAACTATAAACTCAGGAGAGTATGCCAATATTAGCCTGTCTAAAGATGTAGGCAAGTTAGTTGGTTTTTGCACTGTGTAAAGGAAGATGCTTTACACAGGGAAACACACTGCAAAGAACTTAGAAAATGGTTGAAGCGGAGTTGTTGAGTTTGATATTAATAGCCACCAAAATCACTTCACTTATTCCCCTGGCTTTGGTTTCCAGATAACAGAGCAATCTTCCCATTCAAATTTGGTTTTTAGGTACCACACAGAGAATTACTGACCAATGGACATGGAAACTCCGGTGTTCTTGATGATTATATTTCTCAATAAAAAATAATAGACATTCTAGTTTATATATTATTCTTTCATGAATTTGATTAGTGTTAATTAGAACCCTAGAGTCCAACTTTCTCTAGGCACACCAACAGAACTGACCCTCCAGCCATAAAGTTGAAGACTAGACTCTAAATGAGATGACCAAGGACATTGTCATCCCCTGAGACCCTGACTGGCTCCCGGCCTGGACAACAGCTCTGTCTCAACTTTGTCTTACTGAGGCAGGTTGGATTGATAACATGCTTTGAGAAGGCAATGTCAGTGACCTTAATGTTCTGAGCCAAAATCATCTAGTGGCACAGGCTGACAACCTGAGGATGTTTTTCAGCTGAAATGAGCAAGTGGTTGCAGCAGTCACCACAGCAACGGTGTGGCTGGAACCCTCGGGAGCTTTCAGCTGAAGAATAAAGGCAGCTATGATGATGGCTTCAGCTGGAATTAATAGTGACCAACTTTTAGGATTAGCCTGCTGGAAATCCTTTACGTTTTTTCTAGTAAACATAAGTACGCACTGTGACTGTTCTTCAACATGAAACCCTTCTCTTGACTTTTACATAATACTTGTACTCTTTTTCCTCTTTGGGATTTTACAAATGCTAAGTAAATCTTCATAATAGCCCCCAATTTAAAGGGTGGGAGAAAGAGGGGGAAAAGTGAAGAATTTGTTTTAGGCTACAGAAAAACATAGGTTTTATCTAATGTTCAATTCTGCATTCCTGAATTTTCCCTTTATTATCTACCCACTGGGCTGCACTTATCTCCACATTGAAAGAAAGGCGAAGTGAGACGCTAAGGGGGGGATAGTGAACGTAAAGAGTTGTTTTGAATCTATTCTATGAAGTCAGAGTCTTTTTTTTTTAACTTCTCATACTATAGCTACACCAATGCTAAAATCAAAATGATAAAGCTTAAATTCACGTCAGGAACCAAAGACTGGGAAAAATCAGGAGTGCTTTATCACACAATTCAGCCATGTATTCATAATTTTCCATAATGGCCTATTATTGAGGAAAAAAGGAGGAGAAACAAGATAAGATTGTGAAGTGATCTGAGAGTGGTGAATGCAGGATTATATAACAATAAGTAATATTTTTTTCTATAGATTAGTGTTTGGAAAAACATGCGAAGCAAAGCTGTTGCAGAAAAATACATTATGTCGGTCAGTTCAATTTTTTTGCAGCTCTAAACATAATTATGATTGGGCTCAACAGAAAATGATTTTATTTTTTTCCACAGCTTGTTGAGGTCAAATTGGCAAATAAAAACTGTATATATTTCAGGTATACAATGTGATGTCTTGGTATACGTATACATTGTGAAATGATTACCCAGTCGAGCTAATTAACATATCCGTCACTTCGTGTATTCACCATTTTGCTTGTGTGTGGTGGGAACGCTTAAGATCTACTCGCTTAGCAAATTTCAAGTATACAATAGTGTATTACTAACTATAGTCACCATGCTATACATTAGATCTCCAGAAATGAAGTCAGAGTCTTAACCACTTGCTTATTGATTGCATTTAGAAGTCAGTTACATCCCCTCTTTGGTTGTTGAGGTGAGACGATATTGCAGGTATTACTCTAGTAATGTGAATAAAATATGCTTGAATGGTACTTTAGGAATTGTTCAAATTATTAAAACAACTTAAGGGAGGACAAGTTTGAGAATAAAAGACAGGGAATTCTAGATACAGGGTTCATTGATGGTGTTTATCACATGCAGATATAAGGTCACAGACTGAAGTGAGGTGCCATCTTGGTAAAATAGACGCTGGCCAGGAGGGTAGAGCCAAAGGTGGTGACTGATTTAAGGTACTTGTGATGTAGAGCAAATGCTAAGATTTTCCTTGGGATAACTGATCCACCAAACTGGAATTTTTTTTTTCATAAATACATGTGGGTAATATTGAGTTAAAGTCACACAGATTTCTTTGCATCAGATCTTCTCAGGATCTTTACTATCTGTTATGGACTGAATGTGTATGTCCCCCCAAATTCATATGTTGAAGCCCTAACTTCCAATAAGATGCTATTTGGAGGTGGGACCTTTCAGAGGTAATTAGGTTTAGATGAAGTCATAAGGGCGGGGACTCCATGATGGGATTAATGTCCTTATAAGGAGAAGAAGAGAGACCAGAGCTCTCTCTCTGCCATGTGAGGACACAGTGAGAAGGCAGCCCTTTGTAAGCCAGGCAGAGAGCCCTCACGAGGGAGCTAAATTGTCTGGCACCTTAATCTTAGACTTCCCAGCCTCTAGCACTGTGAGAAATAAATTTCTGTTGTTTAAGCCAGCCAGTCTATGGTATTTTGTTACGGCAGCCTGAGCTGACTAAGACAATAGTGTTTACTACGATGCTAATGTTTACTATAAATTTCTAGGAGGATCGTGCAATATCTAGTGTTTCTCAAACTTATTTGAGTAGAAATCCTTTTTCTCAGAGCATCTAGGGGGTGGTGTGGGCAGAACTGCCCTAAGAGGAGCCAAGAAAGGCGCCTGCCTTGGGATCTATGCTGTAGAGTCCTCACTATGGTCCTCCTCTAGCTGTGCCCCTTGCCACAGGGCCATGGGTATATTCCCACCCAGAATCATGGTTCACCTCTATACATCTTGCTCTGGGCCTGTATGCATTTCTATTCTAGATTGTCCTCCTGAGAGTGGATCCCCTTACACATAAGCCCAGGGATGGCCAAGGGGCAGCTGTTTGCAGATGTTTGGGAACAGAGCTTGGATGTGTGCACTACTGTATCCACACATGAGGCCTCTTCTGGTGTGGTCTGGAGCCAAGGATGGGAAGAGAAGGGAGATGGCTGGGAACAATTTTACCCTCCACGTTCAAGTTCCAATGCAGAATGCTGTGGAGTCTAAGAATCCAAAATTTGAACCTGGTCTTCCGAGTTGTTATGAAGCTGTATTTGCAAAAATATTTTATTTCACAGTTTATTAGTTTGATTTATAACTTTGAAATATTTAGACATATGGTAAGTGGGTCTCTATTTGTACTGTATATAACTTCAAACCTTGCAAAAGTTAGGAGAGAGCCTGGGCTGGTGTGTACCCCAGGACATAGATCTGAAAAGTTTGTTCTAAGCTTCACTCTGCTGAGATTTCTCATCTACTACTCCATTTACCTGTGGCAGCCAGAATTACCCACACTGAATACTGCGCCATAAAGGAGGCTTTATATATAAAAGTGTGAGGGAGGATTCCAAGTAGTAGTTCTCTCTAATTCTCAGTTTCCTCTTTAGTAAAATGGGACAATATGAAAGCACCTCTTTCATAAGGTTCTTGTGAGGATTAAATTGAGTAACAGTGCATTTAGCACGGTGTTTGGCATGCAGAAAACTCCAACAAATGCTAGATATTTTTACTATTATTATTATTAATATTATCATCTTGGCTCAAAGTTAAGCATTGCTGATCATTAGGAAAGAGTGACTATTGTATAAAAGAGTATGTCTTGTCTGGCTGGTGAGAAGCAGGCTCGGCCTGGAGACAGCCCCACCAGACCCCCAGCTCCCTCGGGCTGCCACCACCTACAGTTATCCGGATAACTAGATAATCTGGATAACTAGAGGTTATCTCTGCAACTGTGGGGAAGCATCGGGCTGCAACTCTACCACCCATGCAAAGGGGCCTGGAGTCTGGTAAAAGTGCAGGTCTTGTCTGGGGCTGGAAGAGAGCCAACAGACAGGAATCATTGCCTTGATGTTCCCACTTCAGAGGGACATGGGTGAATCTCCAACACAAGGCCCAGGCAGAAATTCTCACCTATGTGTTAAAAGTTTGGCCTTCAAAATACCTATTAACTGAGAGAGCCAATATTTTAACTATTGTCATCAATTAACATGAGCATTTGGTTTGTTGTCTTAGCAGAGAGGAGAGTCCAGGTGGAATTGGAGGAAGGAGATTACGTTCCAAGGAAGGGAAGAGAGAGAGTGGGTAGTATGGAGCAGTGATTCTCAAACTTTAGCATGCAATGGAATCATCTGGAGGACTTGGTAAAACACAGGTTACTGGGACCTCCCCCCCGCCAGAGTTTCTGATTCAGTAGGCCTGGATGGGGCCTGAGAACTTTCATTTCTAAGAAGTTCCCAGGTGATGTTGATGCACTGAGTTGGGGACCACACTTTGAGAACCACTGATCTAAAGCATTGGGCACTGTTCTGAAAGGCTATGCTTTTGTGGGTGGAGAGATAGCCGTGGGGCAGGATAAAGGTGCCCTGCACTAGTGATGAATGTGGTTTCCTTCCAGCCTAGCCTGGGAATGTGGCTTTCAAGTCCCTTGTCTTTTTTGGTGTTTGATGATTGCTACTGTGGAGCAAAACTTCTCTTAGCTGCCAGCACTTGACATATAGTGGGTGCTCAGTCAACATTTGCTGAATCAAGTGTTGCCTAATCAGGATTCCCAGAGATCAAGGAATTTGCACAAATACAAAATTAGTAGGCATGTCTGCTAAAAAGTTCATTTACCTGGCACTTCCAGAGAATGAGATGAGTTTTCCAAATAACTAAAGTCAGGGCCTTTCTAAATGATGAAGGGCCTTAGGCAATGCAGTTGGTATAGGTTCCTAAGATAATCAATTGCACTTGAAAGGAGTCACTCTGTCAGCATCTTTCATAGGCCCCTTGGATTATCTTTATTCAAGACAGAAATTTTAAAATTGAATTTTAATAATGTTCCAAAATAGAAGAGTAAGATACAGCACTATCATGGTGCCTAGGGCAGCTGTGTTCATTGCCCCACCTAAGGGACGGATCTAGCTGGAATTTACCATTTAAAATACCAACCTCATTTTGCTTTAGCCATTTTTGGACTTGACATAATAGAAGTTTATTTTGTGCTTACATATAATCTAGTGCAGTAGTAGGTCAAGTGGAGGTGGTGGTAGTGTGTATGTGTGCTGGGGGGTGGCGGGTAGAGGTGCTCAATCTGGTGGAGGCTCTGCTATCTTCAATGTTAGATTTCCAAGGTCACCCTGAATGTTAGCATTCAGGTAGCAGAGGAGTAAAGAGCATGAAGGATTGTGACTGGGGGCCTCAAATTGGTGAACATCACTTCCACCCTCCTTCTGTTGGCTTCTGTTCCTCAAATTTATGATTCCTGTTCCTGACTGATAGATAGGACGTAATCTTTTCTTGAAAACTTAGTGCAATGTTTCCTGCGGTTTGTTCCTAGTTAACCTAACCCTGTGAGGTATTCCCAAAACAAAAATAAATAAGGCAAAAGTTTTGTGGTCAGAAAAAGTTTAGAAAACACAGCATGTCATGTTTCCCTCTTAGAAAGTCATAACATGCTTAAGCATCTTAAGGGCCATGAGAAGTTGTAAAGAAACTAGCTTATTTTAATTTAATCCAATATGTTTCATACTTACTTTACCATGGAACACTTTGTTTTAGTAACACGTATTGATATCCTGTGGATCTAAGCTCATCGTTATTATTGTCAGTTGTTGCCTTCTGCTTTGTCATAGTCGGGAAGCTATTGAGGTAGGTGGAGCTTTTTCCCCACACCAAATGACCTGGACTATTATGGGTTTGAACTTTTCTGTTTTTTTTTAAATTTGTGTGTTTGTTTCTCTATCTCTTCTCTCCATGTTGAGTTATTAGCTCTCTCTTTTCAAGATGGCTAGTGTGTCTCCTCTTAGCAGTATCCCTCCCAGCCTGGCCTTCTCCTTGGCTTCTTCTAATCTTCTTTTGGCTGAGAAAACAGTCAAGTTTGCTTGAATATATTAAAAATAAATTTCTAAGAGAGACTTGCAGGGAGTAGGGTTGTATTTCCTATAAGTTACATGGGCTTAAGTGAATATATTTTGTAAAATCTATTTTTATTGTCCTGATGTTTCCTCCGTACTTCCCGTTTCTTGCCTCTATACTAGAGAGAAGTGTCCTGAGAAGTTGAAATAAGTAATACTGTTCTTACCTGGCCAATAAACCCAGTTTCACCCCAGTAACTCAGCTGTCCTCAAGATGTAAGTCAACCAACCTCACTCCTAAAAGGCCTTATCATTGATTCTTCCATAATTCCAATTTCCACAAAGGGAACACTGTCAGATGTAAATTATACATTTACATTTATTTAATTTAACATGTGTGACTTTTTGTTCATCTCAGATTACTTAAATGAATGAATTTTTAAAATACATAGTCACTCTTTCATCTATTCCTCTTCATCTTTCCCAGGTGTATCTAGAGCTGTGAGGTGAGGGAATAAAATATTTTGTGGGTGACTTACAGTTCTCTGCTTCCTTTTTATCTAGCCCAAATTTTCCATCAAAGGATCAAGACACAAGCTTCAGGGAAAAGAAGAAATGAGCTGTGTTTGTTTTAGGTATTTAATAGTTCTTTGTTGGTTTGCATCATGAGGAATATCTAACCACTGTTATATTTTTGTAGAGAAAATTTCTTCAGAGTTAGAGAAATGATTTGATACAAGGGGAAGAAAAGCCTGTTGTACTAGCTGCTTCTGCGTATCTTAGCTCCCTACACGTTGCACTGTCTATGATTTCAGAGTTTCAGATGACAGGAAGAGAAAGAAAATCTTCTGTTCTTTTCTATCAGGTATTCTTAGAAATGCCAACTCATTTTTCTGGAGTATATATAGCACGAGTTAATGAGAAAATGAGTCACTTCCAGCCCTGCATGGGAACTGTGACACCGTAGTAACACGGCTTACTTACTGTAACTTGAAAGCAACATCCTCTGAGTTTTTAAAGTAAAATTGGATTAGCAAACTGAGAGAGCAAGACTATGAAGAGGGCTCACACCTCAACCAGGCTTAGGGTTGTCATCAAGGTTGATTGGATACATATTTAATAATATGTGTAATTTTTATTGTGCTGAATGGTAGTTAGGTATAGATGGCACTCAGCACCATATATGAATCTGTTTTGTCACAGCCAAACAGAGCATTTCTAGAATTCTGGTGGGTGTCAGGTTCTTCATCCCCTATCAAAGGGAACCAGAGCTGGACACTGGTTATAACAGTGAAGATAAATTTTATTTAAAAAAAAACAAACCCAAAACTATTGCAATAGGGAAAAACAGACTCCAGAATAGAACTGGGCTCAATTCCAAGTACAGCAGGGACAAGCGGGGATTTATAGCCAAGGAGTTGGATTGGGGTCAGTGGGTGGAAAATCACCAAGAGGAAATATCAGGTGTAAGGAAGGATTCTGACTAAATCAACTTGATAAGATTCTTGCTGAAGGCAGGCCAGTGTGATCAGATACCAAGGGTGAGGGATGAGAAATTCAATCAGATATTGAGGGTGGAGATTCTTGCTAAACTGATGTAGGAGGATTTTTGCTAAAACTGAGTGATGCAAAGATGGACACAGAGGTTCAATGGTTGGGACCTAGTCCAGAAGAGGACTCTGAGGAGCCTGACCAAAAGTTTGGTCAAGGAGAGACAACCTATATCTGTATTTGGTCACACCCTGTATCCCTTCATCTTTCCCCTGCCACAGTTCTCTTCTCTCCACTTAACCTGTACTTTCTGGCAGTCCCCGTTCTTTGCATCGATCCCAAATCTGGGCAAAGGAATTGAAAGAATGGCAAATAGATTTCAGCAATGCCCACTCTGATTGACAGTGGCTACCAGGAGCTCAGGGTGAACAGAGTCTGAGTCCGGTTCAGTGGGACAGAATGTCATGGGACAGGAAAAGGACTGCAGCCAGCATGCCCTGGGACAGCACCAGGATTTGTGAAGCCTAAGATTTGTACAATTTATAAAAATATATGACCACGTGAACAGATTGCCAGGGCATTGGAAGGGGCCTATGCAAAGGAGGGGTCCTAAAGCTTAGCTTCCCTATAAATCCGCCACTGATTGAGCCACCAACATTCCCACTCTGATCCAATACTCTAGATCTCAATGGCTCATTGTTCTTGCAACTAGTCCAACTTGTCAGTTTTTTCCCTTTATGGCTAGTGCTTCTTGTGTCCTACTTAAGAAATATTTGCCTATCATGAAGACATTTTTTAATGTTTTCTTTTAAAACCTAAATTGTTTGGCATTTAGGTCTATAATCCATCTGGAATTGATTGTTTTTTGGTGAGGAAAATTCACCCTGAGCTAACATCTGTGCCAATCTTCCTCTATTTTGCATGTGGGTCGCCGCCACAGCATGGCTGATGAGTGGTGTAAGTCTGTGCCTGGGTCCTGTGAACCTGGGCCACCCCTCTGGAGTGCACCAAACTTAACCACTATGCCACAGGGCTGGCCCCTGGAATTGATTTTTTGTATGGTGTAATACAAGATAGTTGCTAGTAGTTAAGACTCATTTTTTTTCCATATGGATATCCACTTGACCCAGCACCATTTTTTTTAAATGGATTATCCTTTCTCCACTGCGGTACAGGTAACTTTCTATGTTTCTGGATTCTTTTCTGTTTCATTTGTCTATTTGCCTATCCTTGCACCAATACCACACTTTTCCAGTTACTAGAACTTTAAAATAAGTCTTGATATTTGTTAGTATAAGTCCTCTAGCTTTGTTCTTTTTCAAGATTATCTTGGTGTTCTCAATTTTTTACATTTCCATAACAATTTTAGGATCAGCTTATCAGTTTACACACACACACACACACACACACAATCCCTACAGGAACTGAGGTTGGAATTGTCTTAAATCTATAGATCAGTTTTGGGGAGAGTTGGCATAGTCACGATTTCAATTCATAACTGAATTGAATTCAATTCAATTTCATATCTCATATTTCAATGAGATACCCTACCATTCACTTAGACCTTTTAACATTTCTCTCAATAACATTTTGTAGTTTTCAACATAGGTGTCTTGTATATCTTTTCAATTGATTCTAAGTAGTTGATATCTTTGGTACTACTGTAAAACGTTTTATGTTTTAATATATTTTCCTTTTTTTGGTGATTTATAGAAATACAATTGATTTTTGTATATTAACTTTTAAATATGTAACTTTGTCAAATTAACTTATTTGTTCTAATAGTTTGCAGATTCTTTTTGGATTTTATGTATGCACAATCATGTCATCTACCAATAATGACAGTTGTATTTCTATCTTTACAAACTTGTTGCCTTTTATTTATTTTTCTTTGTATTTTACTGACTAGGACCTTGAGAAAAATGTTGAACCATCTCCTTTTTACTCCCAACTAGAGGAGGAATGTTTTCCTTAATGTGTTGTTTAATTTTATGTTTGATGTAGGATTTTTGCAGATATTCTTTATCAAATTAAAGAGAGTCCCTTTTATTCCTAGTTTGCTAATATTTTTATCCCAAACAGGCATTGGATTTTATCAAATGCTTTTTCTGCATCTATCAAGAGGATCACAATTTTTTTGTTTTAATCTGTTAATATTATGAATTACATTGATTATTTTAAAAATGGTAAACAATCCTGGCATTCCTGGAATAAACCCTGCTTGTTTGTGATATAGTACCTCTTTATATATCTCTGGATTCTATTTGCTAATATTTTGTTTAGGATTTTTGGGTCTATGTTTGTGAGAGAAGGTGGTTTGTAAGTTCTGTCAGGTTTTAGAATCAGGGTAATACTAACCTCATAAAAATGTCCTTTTCTATTTTCTAGAATAGTTGGTGTAGAACTGATGTTATTTCTTCCTTAAATATTTGGAAGATCACAGGCAAAGCCATCTGGGACTACATTTTTTTTTTTATTGGAAGGTTTTAAAAATTTTAGTTAAGATTTTCTAGTTCTTCTGTAAGTTTTGGTAACATGTTTTTAAAGGATTCTTCTGTGTCAAAATTGTCAAATTTATTGGTATAAAGTGTTTCCTAATATATAATGTATTTTAAATACCTTTTGATGTCTCTTGAGTCAATAATGATGTCCCCTTTTTCACTCTTGATTTTAGTTATTTGTATTTTCACTTTTTTTCTCTCAGTTTTCTAGAGGTGTATTTATTTTATTAATCTTTTCAAAGAACTAATTTTGCTTCTGTTGATTTTCTCTATTGCACATTTGTTTTCTATTTCATGGACTTCTGTTCTTATAATTTTATTTCCTACCTTCTCATTTGTTTGCAGTTGATTAGTGTGTTTTCCTAGGTTTTTGAGATAGAAGATTAGAATATTGACTTTTAGTCTTCTTTTCTAACACATGTATCACATATGTGTTAAATATGGCCATATATTTCTCTCTGCCACAGCTTTAGTTATATCCCACGAGTATTGATACATTGAGAATATCACACAAGTCATCATTGAGTTAAAAATATTTTCTAATGTTTGTTGGAATTTCTTGTTTGTTCTTATTTGGAAGTGTGGGGCTTACTTCCCAAGCAGTTGAGATTGCCTAGTTCTTTCTGTTATTAATTTTTGTCTTAAATTCATGTTAGAGAATATACTCTTCATGATTACAATCCTTTGAAATTTGTTGAAGTTTCTTTATGATCAGTTTTTGATATGCTCTATGAGCACTTGAAAAGAATGTATATTCTGTCATTACTGGATGCAGTGATCTATATATGTCAATTAAGTCAAGATTTTTAATTGTGTTGTTTATATCTTTGATATCCTTGCTAATTTTTGTCTTGTTTTTTTTTAAACTATTCCGCCTTTGAGAGAGGTATTTTTTTAAATTTTTTGTTTATTGCAGTAACAGTGGTTTATAACATTGTATAAATTTCAGGTGTACATGATTATACTTCTATTTCTGCATAGATTACATCATGTTCACCACCTAAATACTAATTACAACCCATCACCACACACATGTGCCAAATTATCCCTTTCACCCTCCCCCCTCCCCCCTTCCCCTCTGGTAACCACCAATCCAATCCAGAGAGGTATTTTAAAGTTTCTCTTTTGGTTCCATTGAGTTCTGCTTTATGTATTTTGAAGCTGTGTTATTGAGTGCATACAGATTTAGAATTGTGATGTCTTTCTGGTAGATTGAGCCTTTGATCACTATGAAATATCTCTCCATGACTCTAAATTGCCTCTTGACATAATGTCTACTTTGTCTGAAAAGTTGTCACATGTCCAATGTACAGAAAAAAGACTGGATGATATAAAAACCCTGTTAAACCTGGATTACTCTGAGAGTTGTAATTATAGATGATTGTCTTCTGCTTTTACCTTATTTATATTTTTACTATTTTTTACAGTGAGCAAATATAACTTTTATAATGATGAAAAACATGGAAGTTACTTTAGAAAAGACAATAGTAGACAGTAGCTTCAAGTTTCTATTGTACATAAGCAAGTAGTTGAGGAGCTGTTTGGGCAAGAGCACATACAGCAGGACTTTCTTGGTTTTTTTTTTGTTGTTTATTGCAGTAACATTGGTTTATAACATTGTAAAAATTTCAGGTGTACATCATTATACTTCTATTTTTGCATAGATTACATCATGTTCACCACCCGAATACTAATTACAACCCATCACCACCCACATGTGCCCAATTATCCCTTTCACCCTCCTCCCTCCCCCCTTCCCCTCTGGTAACCACTAATCCAATCTCTGTCTCTATGTATTTGTTTATTGTTGTTATTATCTACTACTTAATGAAGGAAATCATATGATATTTGACCTTCTCCCTCTGACTTATTTCACTTTGCATAATACCGGAAATGTCACAAATGTTGTCACAAATGGCTGGATTTCATCGTTTCTTATGGCTGAGTAGTATTCCATTGTGTATATATACCACAGCTTCTTTATCCATTCGTCCCTTGATGGGCACTTAGGTTGCTTCCAAGTCTTGGCTATTGTGAATAACGCTGCAATGAACACAGGGGTGCATGTATGTTTACGCAGTGGTGTTTTCAAGTTCTTTGGATAAATACCCAGCAGTGGAATAGCTGGATCATATGGCAGTTCTATCCTTGATTTTTTGAGGAATCTCCATACTGTTTTCCATAGTGGCTGCAACAGTTTGCACTCCCACCAGCAGTGCATGAGAGTTCCCTTCTCTCCACATCCTCTCCAACACATGTTGTTTCCTGACTTGTTAATTATAGCCATTCTGATGGGCGTGAGGTGATATCTCATTGTAGTTTTGATTTGCATTTCCCTGATAGTTAATGATGTTGAACATCTTTTCATGTGTCTGTTGGCCATCTGTATATCTTCTTTGGAGAAATGTCTGTTCAGGTCTTTTGCCCATTTTTTAATTGGGTTGTTAGTTTTTGTGTCATTGAGATGCATGAGTTCTTTATATATTTTGGAGATTAACCCCTTATCAGAGGTATGGTTTGCAAATATCTTCTCTCAATTGTTAGGTTGTCTTTTCGTTTTGTTGATGGTTTCCTTTGCTGTGCAGAAGCTTTTTAGTTTGATGTAGTCCCATTTGTTTATTTTTTTCTATTGTTTCTCTTGCCCGGTCAGACATGGTGCTTGAAAATATGTTGCTAGGACGGATGTCGAAGAGCGTACTGCCTATGTTTTCTTCTAGAAGTTTCATCGTTTCAGGTCTTACATTCAAGTCTTTAATCCATTTGGAGTTAATTTTTGTGTATGGTATAAGGTAAGGGTCTACTTTCATTTTTTTGCATACGGCTATCCAGTTTTCCCAACACCATTTGTTGAAGAGACTTTCTTTTCTCCATTGTATGTTCTTGGCTCCTTCGCCAAAGATTAGCTGTCCATAGATGTGTGGGTTTATTTCTGGGCTTTCGATTCTATTCCATTGATCTGTGTGTCTGTTTTTGTGCCAGTACCATGCTGTTTTGGTTACTATAGCTTTGTAGTATATTTTGAAATCAGGGAGTGTGATACCTCCAGCTTTGTTCTTTTTTCTCAGGATTCCTTTAGCTATTTGGGGTCTTTTGTTGTTCCATATAAGTTTTAGGATTCTTTGTTCTATTTCTGTGAAAAATGTTGTTGGAACTTTGATAGGGATTGCATTGAATCTATAGATGGCTTTAGGAAGTATGGACATCTTAACTATGTTAATTCTTCCAATCCAAGAGCACGAAATATCTTTCCATTTCTTTGTGTCTTCTTCAATTTCTTTCAGCAATGTTTTATAGTTTTCGGTGTACAGATCTCTCACCTCTTTGGTTAAGTTTATTCCTAGGTATTTTATTCTTTTTGTTGCAATTGTAAATGGGATTATATTCTTAATTTCTCTTTCTGCTACTTCGTTGTTAGTGTACAGAAATGCAACTGATTTTTGTATGTTGATTTTGTATCCTGCAACTTTACCGTATTCATTTATTACTTCTAAAAGTTTTCAGGTGTATTCTTTAGGGTTTTCTATATATAAAATCATGTCATCTGCAAATAGTGAGAGTTTCACTTCTTCCTTTCCAATTTGGATCCCTTTTATTTCTTTCTCTTGCCTGATTGCTCTGGCTAGGACTTCCAGTACTATGTTAAATAGGAGTGGTGACAGTGGGCATCCTTGTCTGGTTCCTGTTCTTAGAGGGATAGCTTTCAGTTTTTCACCATTGAGGATGATATTAGCTGTGGGTTTCTCATATATGGCCTTTATTATGTTGAGGTACTTTCCTTCTATCCCCATTTTATTCAGAGTTTTTATCATAAATGGATGCTGTATCTTGTCAAATGCTTTCTCTGCATCTATTGAGATGATCATGTGATTTTTATTCTTCATTTTATTAATGTGGTGTATTACGTTGATTGATTTGCGTATGTTAAACCATCCCTGCATCCCTGGAATAAATCCCACTTGATCATGGTGTATAATCATTTTAACGTATTGTTGTGTGCAATTTGCTAGTATTTTGTTGAGGATTTTTGCATCGATGTTCATCAGTGATATTGGCCTGTAATTTTCTTTTTTTGTGTTGTCCTTGTCTGGTTTTGGTATCAGGATAATGTCTCCTTCGTAGAATGAATTAGGGAGCTTCCCCCCCTCCTCAACTTTTTGGAAGAGTTTGAGAAGGATAGGTATTAAGTCTTCCTTGAATGTTTGGTAGAATTCACCAGCGAAGCCATCTGGTCCTGGACTTTTATTTTTGGGGAGGTTTTTGATTACTGTTTTGATCTCCTTACTGGTGATTGGTCTATTCAAATTCTCTACTTCTTCTTGATCCAATTTTGGAAGATTGTATGATTCTAAGAATTTATCCATTTCTTCCAGATTGTTGAATTGGTTGGCATATAGCTTTTCATAGTATTCTCTTGTAATCTTTTGTATTTCTGAGGTGTCTGTTGTAATTTCTCCTCTTTCATTTCTGATTTTACTTATTTGTGCCTTCTCTCTTTTTTTCTTGGTGAGTCTAGCTAAAGGTTTGTCAATTTTGTTGATCTTTTCAAAGAACCAGCTCTTGGTTTTATTAATTTTTTCTATTTTTTTTTAGTCTCTATTTCATTTATTTCTGCTCTGATTTTTATTATTTCCCTTCTTCTACTGATTTTGGGCTTTGTTTCTTCTTCTTTTTCCAGTTCCTTTAGGTGCACTGTTAGATTGTTTGATTGAGATTTTTCTTGTTTGTTGAGATAGGCCTGTATTGCTATAAACTTCCATCTTAGAACCACTTTTGCTGTATCCCATAAATTCTGGCATGTCGTATTTTCTTTTCCTTTTTTTTTTTTAATTTTTTTGTTTATTGCAGTAACATTGGTTTATAACATTGTAAAAATTTCAGGTGTACATCATTGTACTTCTATTTCTGCATAGATTACATCATGCTCACCACCAAAATACTAATTATAACCCATCACCACACACTTGTACCGAATTATCCCTTTCACCCTCCTCCCTTCCCCCTTCCCCTCTGGTAACCACCAATCCAATCTCTGTCCCTATGTGTTTGTTTACTGTTGTTATTATCTACTACTTAATGAAGGAAATCATATGGTATTTGACCTTCTCCCTCTGACTTATTTCACTTTGCATTATACCCTCAATGTCCATCCATGTTGTCACAAATGCCTGGATTTCATCGTTTCTTATGGCTGAGTAGTATTCCATTGTGTATATATACCACATCCTCTTTATCCATTCGTCCCTTTATGGGCACTTAGGTTGCTTCCAAGTCTTGGCTATTGTGAATAATGCTGCAATGAACACAGGGGTGCATGTACCTTTACAAATTTGTGTTTTCAAGTTCTTTGGATACATACCCAACAGTGGAATAGCTGGATCATATGGTAGTTCTATCTTTGATTTTTTGAGGAATCTCCATACTGTTTTCCATAGTGGCTGCACCAGTTTGCACTCCCACCAGCAGTGTATGAGAGTTCCCTTCTCTCCACCTCCTCTCCAACACATGTTGTTTCCTGTCTTGTTAATTGTAGCCATTCTGACGGGCGTGAGGTGATATCTCATTGTAGATTTGATTTGCATTTCCCTGATAGTTAGTGATTTTGAACATCTTTTCATGTGTCTGTTGGCCATCTGTATTCTTCTTTGGAGAAATGTCTGTTCAGGTCTTTTGCCCATTTTTTAATTGGGTTGGTAGTTTTTTTGTTGTTGAGATGCGTGAGTTCTTTATGTATTTTGGAGATTAAGCCCTTATCAGATGTATGGTTTGCAAATATCTTCTCCCAGTTGTTAGGTTGTCTTTTTGTTTTGTTGATGGTTTCCTTTGCTGTGCAGAAGCTTTTTAGTTTGATGTAGTCCCATTTGTTTATTTTTTCTATTGTTTCTCTTGCCCGGTCAGACGTGGTGCTTGAAAATATGTTGCTAAGACCGATGTCGAAGAGCGTACTGCCTATGTTTTCTTCTAGAAGTTTCACAGTTTCAGGTCTTACATTCAAGTCTTTAATCCATTTGGAGTTAATTTTTGTGTGTGGTGTAAGGTAAGGGTCTACTTTCATTTTTTTGCATATGACTATCCAGTTTTCCCAACACCATTTGTTGAAGAGACTTTCTTTTCTCCATTGTATGTTCTTGGCTCCTTCGTCAAAGATTAGCTGTCCATAGATGTGTGGGTTTATTTCTGGGCTTTCGATTCTATTCCATTGATCTGTGTGTCTGTTTTTGTGCCAGTACCATGCTGTTTTGGTTACTATAGCTTTGTAGTATATTTTGAAATCAGGGAGTGTGATACCTCCAGCTTTGTTCTTTTTTCTCAGGATTCCTTTAGCTATTTGGGGTCTTTTGTTGTTCCATATAAGTTTTAGGATTCTTTGTTCTATTTCTGTGAAAAATGTTGTTGGAACTTTGATAGGGATTGCATTGAATCTATAGATGGCTTTAGGAAGTATGGACATCTTAACTATGTTAATTCTTCCAATCCAAGAGCACGAAATATCTTTCCATTTCTTTGTGTCTTCTTCAATTTCTTTCAGCAATGTTTTATAGTTTTCGGTGTACAGATCTCTCACCTCTTTGGTTAAGTTTATTCCTAGGTATTTTATTCTTTTTGTTGCAATTGTAAATGGGATTATATTCTTAATTTCTCTTTCTGCTACTTCGTTGTTAGTGTACAGAAATGCAACTGATTTTTGTATGTTGATTTTGTATCCTGCAACTTTACCGTATTCATTTATTACTTCTAAAAGTTTTCAGGTGTATTCTTTAGGGTTTTCTATATATAAAATCATGTCATCTGCAAATAGTGAGAGTTTCACTTCTTCCTTTCCAATTTGGATCCCTTTTATTTCTTTCTCTTGCCTGATTGCTCTGGCTAGGACTTCCAGTACTATGTTAAATAGGAGTGGTGACAGTGGGCATCCTTGTCTGGTTCCTGTTCTTAGAGGGATGGCTTTCAGTTTTTCACCATTGAGGATGATATTAGCTGTGGGTTTCTCATATATGGTCTTTATTATGTTGAGGTACTTTCCTTCTATCCCCATTTTATTCAGAGTTTTTATCATAAATGATGTTGTATCTTGACAAATGCTTTCTCTGCATCTATTGAGATGATCATGTGATTTTTATTCTTCATTTTATTAATGTGGTGTATTACGTTGATTGATTTGCGAATGTTAAACCATCCCTGCATCCCTGGAATAAATCCCACTTGATCATGGTGTATAATCTTTTTAACGTATTGTTGTATGTGATTTGCTAGTATTTTGTTGAGGATATTCGCATCGATGTTCATCAGTGATATTGGCCTGTAATTTTCTTTTTTTTTGTGTTGTCCTTGTCTGGTTTTGGTATCAGGGTAATGTCAGCTTCGTAGAATGAGTTAGGGAGCTTCCGCCCGTCCTCAATTTTTTGGAAGAGTTTGGGAGGATAGGTATTAAGTCTTCCTTGAATGTTTGGTAGAATTCACCAGGGAAGCCGTCTGGTCCTGGAGTTTTATTTTTGGGGAGGTTTGTGATTATTGTTTCGATCTCCTTACTGGTGATTGGTCTATTTAAATTCTCTACTTCTTCTTGATCCAGTTTTGGAAGGTTGTATGATTCTAAGAATTTATCCATTTCTTCCAGATTGTTGAATTGGTTGGCATATAGCTTTTCATAGTATTCTCTTATAATCTTTTGTATTTCTGAGGTGTCTGTTGTAACCTCTCCTCTTTCATTTCTGATTTTACTTATTTGTGCCTTCTCTCTTTTTTTCTTGGTGAGTCTAGCTAAAGATTTGTCAATTTTGTTGATCTTTTCAAAGAATCAGCTTTTGGTTTTATTAATTTTTTCTATTGTTTTTTTTGGTCTCTATTTCATTTATTTCTTCTCTGATTTTTATGATTTCCCTTCTTCTACTGATTTTGGGCTTTGTTTGTTCTTCTTTTTCCAGTTCCTTTAGGTGCTTTGTTAGATTGTTTATTTGAGATTTCTCTTGTTTGTTGAGATAGGCCTGTATCGCTATAAACTTCCCTCTTAGAACTGCTTTTGCTGTATCCCATAAATTCTGGCATGTCATATTTTCATTTTCATTTGTCTCCCAGTATTTTTTGATTTCTTCTTTAATTTCTTCGTTAACCCAGTCGTTGCTCAGTAGCATTTTGTTTAATCTCCACGTATTTGTGGCTTTTCTGATTTTCTTCCTATAGTTGATTTCTAGTTTCATACCGTTGTGGTCAGAAAAGATGCTTGGTATTATTTCAGGCTTCTTAAATTTATGGAGACTTGTTTTGTGGCCTAATATGTGATCAATCCTGGAGAATGTTCCACGTGCATTTGAAAAGAACGTGTATTCTTCGGTTTTTGGATGGAATGCTCTGTATATATCTACTAGGTCCATCTGTTCTAGTGTGTCATTTAAGGCCAATGTTTCCTTATTGATCTTCTGTTTGGATGATCTATCCGTTGGTGTAAGTGGAGTGTTAAAGTCCCCTACTATTATTGTGTTACCGTCTATTTCTGTTTTTATGTCTGTTAATAATTGCTTTATATATTTAGGTGCACCTACATTGGGTACGTAGATATTTACAAGTGTTATATCCTCTTGTTGGATTGTTCCCTTGATCATTATGTAATGCCCTTCTTTGTCTCTTTTTACAGTTTTTGTTTTAAAGTCTATTTTGTCTGATATGAGTACTGCTACCCCAGCTTTCTTTTCATTGCCATTTGCGTGGAGTATCTTTTTCCATCCCTTCACTTTCAGTTTGTGAGTGTCTTTAGGTCTGAAGTGTGTCTCTTGTATGCAGCATATATATGGGTCTTGTTTTTTTATCCAGTCAGCCACCCTATGCCTTTTAATTGGAGCATTTAGTCCATTGACGTTTAAAGTAGCTATTGATAAGTATGTACTTACTGCCATTTTTAACTTTTTTTTCTCAGTGTTTTAGTAGTCCTTCTCTGTTCCTTTCTTCTTCTATACAGAATTGATGGTCACTTTAGTTTGACCTCTGTCTGAAAGCCGTACTCTTGAACTCCCCTCCTCCCTCCTTTTACATTTTTGATATCATATCTAACCTCTTTTTTGTACATTTGTATCCATTACGTTCTAATCATGGAAATAGATAATTTTTCCCATTTGTGGTCTTCTCTTTTCCCCTTAAATCAGTCCCTTTAACATTTCTTTTAGCACTGGTTTCTTGGTGACAAACTCCTTTAATTTTTGCTTATCTGGGAAAATTTTGATCTCTCCTTCCATTTTGAATGATAACCTTGCTGGTAGAGTATTCTTGGCTGTAAGTTTTTTCCTTTTAGCACTTTAAATATATCATGCCATTCTCTTCTAGCCTGTAAGGTTTCTGCTGATAAGTCAGCTGATAGCCTTATGGGGTTTCCTTTGTATGTAACTTGACTTTCTCTTGCGGCTTTTAGGATTCTCTCTTTATCTTTAATTCTGGACATTTTGATTATGATGTGTCTTGGTGTGTGCCTCTTTGGGTTTATCTTGTTTGGGGCTCTCTGTGATTCCTGTACCTGGATGTCTGTTTCCTTCCTTAGGTTAGGGAAGTTTTCATTTATTATTTCTTGAAATAAATTCTCTGCCCCCTTGTCTCGCTCTTCTCCTTCCGGGACACCTATAACACAGATGTTAGTGCGCTTGATGTTGTCCCAGAGGTCCCTTAGACTGTCCTCACTCTTTTTAATTCTTTTCTCTTTTACCTGTTCACCTTGGGTAATTTCTTCTAGTCTTTCGTCCAGCTCACAGATCCGTTCTTCTGTATCCTCTACTCTGCTTTTGAGTCCCTCTAATGAATTTTTCATTTCCAGTATTGTATTCTTCATTTCTGATTGGTTCTTTTTTATATCTTCCATTTCTTTGTTGACATTCTCACTGATTTCATCTATTCTTCTCCCCAGATCAGTGAGCATCCTTAACACTCTTAGTTTGAACTCTCTGTCGGGTAGGTTGCTCATTTCTGTTTCACTTACTTCCTTTTCTGGAGTTTTGTCCTGTTCCCTTACTTGGAACGTATTCCTTTGCCTCCTCATTTTGCCTCTTTCCCTGTGCTTGTGTCTACGTATTAGGTAGGTCAGCTACGTCTCTTGCTCTTGGATAGGTGACCTTATACAAGTGATGCCTTAGGAGTCCTGCAGCATGCTTCCTTCAGTTCTCAATGTTCCAGGGGTGACTCCTATGTGGGCTATGTGTGTCCTTCTGTTGTGGCCTGTTTGCTCTCCCTGTATGCGCCCAGGTAGGCCAAGTTATGCTCCTGGTCAGCTGTTGTAATGGTCAGCTGTTTGTAGTTGTTGTGGGCCCTTCAGTCTCTTTATCAGGTGTGGGGAGCCCCAGCACAGTTGGCTGCAATTCTAATACCACATTTGTGTTGCAGTATTTCTTTTAAGTGAGTAGGCCCCCAGCGTGGCAGGTTGTTAAGCTCAGGGGCTTACAATTGCTATAAGCCTTTAGGTCTCTTGTCAGCTCTCTGAGGATTGCAGCTGGGTGGGGCTGGCCTCAGGCACGGAGCACCCAAGTGTTTCAGACTTTGGAAGGTGGGGCAAACCCCTATGTGGGTCTTTGAGAAGAACAAGTCTTCTGCAGCTGACAAGCCCTGCCGCCCACAGGTCCACACACACAGTCAACACAGTCCTACCCTGTGTGTGCGCGCTGACCTCCCGACGTGGACCCAGTCTCTCCACGGCGGGAGGCCGCCACACTCCACCACTGCCCCACACTCTTCATCCGCTCCTAGTGCACGCCCTGCCCCACTGAAGTCGGCTCAGTTGCCAGGCTGCAGAGAATCCAGTCACCAATCTATGCAGGCCCACACGTTGCCTGAGGGCTTGTTGTTGGGTGGGGCCAGTCTCTAGGGTGGGCTGCCTGCCCTTGCTGAGCTGGATTAAATCGGTGCTCTAGCGGGTGGAGCAGACCCTGGGCTAGCAGGCCTCAGGGAGAACTCCAATGGCATCTGTGTCAGCACGCCCACACCGGGCCACAACAGTGGCCGCCGCCAATGTCCCAGTCCCTGGAGAGGTCTCACCCCTCACCGAGATGCACTCAGGGCCTATTAGGTGAGTCTCTTGTCACCAAAGCACTGTGCACCTTTCTTTCTGGTGATTTTAGGATGCTTTCTGGAATCGGTGAGTTTGTGCGTGGGCCCTTTAAGATCCGGTTTTAATTTCTTTGTCAACCAGGTTTTCTGGGGGTTCTCCCCAATGTTTTAGTAGCAGGCAAAGTCAGATATTATGCCACTGGTCTCAGTTGTGCTGGGTCCACAAAATGCCCACAGCGGGTGTGCTCCCCAGCTCAGGGCCCCGCTCCTCCAGGGAGGCTGCGTACCTGTGGGCTGCTCCTGGGCGGCTGTGAAGCTGACGGCTTGTGAAGGTGGCGTTTTTCCTCTCCAGAAGGGAGTTTCTGCCTCTCCCACCTCAATTAGGATTGTCCTTTGTTGCAGGAGTTCCTCTTATCCTGTTTTCAGTTCTGTCTCAGGGGTAATTTTTCCACGAGTAGTTGTAAATTGGCTGTATCTGCGGGAGGAGGTGAGTTCAGAGTCTGCCTATGCCGCCATCTTGACTTCTCCCAGGACTTCCTTGGTTTGAAGCTCAGCAATTCCAATGCTGCTCCTCCTGAGTAAATCCTTCTCTGTGTTTATCTCTTCTAGATGCTCTCATATGGAACTCTGACAGATATAAAGGGTGGACACACACACAAAAACCTCTTCTTGAAATTTTTAACTTTTAGGTTGTTTGGAGATATTTAGGAAAGTTGACAACCAGACTTAAAGTTTCATTAATAGGTTTTATGTCCCTTCTTTATTAACAGATATTCTGGCATCATTTGTATCATCTTTGGGAACCAATCCAAATAAACAAAAAAATCCCAAAACGGAACTCTCAATTTCTCAATGCTTGAGAAAATATGGAATTAAAACTGATAATTGAAATATACAAATAATCTCATAGGTTCTGTGAGTAATAGTTGTAATATGTTTCCCCACTTAGCATTTACCGGAATTGGCATTTTCCAAGGGGGAAAAATCATAACAACAGTTAACGTTTATTGAGCACTTAAATTCTGTGCCAGCCACATTTGTAAGCTGTTAACTATATGTCATAGACAATATTTTTGCCCCCATTTTACAGATGGGGCAACTGAGGTACAAAGGATAAGTAACTCCACCATGGTTAAATATCTAGTAAGTGACAGAGTCAGAATTTGAACTAGGGAGTCCAGGGCAATCCTCTTTAATACTATATTATACCATAACGGAATAACAGGAAGAAAATTAGAATTCTAGGGTTAGGAATTCAGATCTTGGATTGGATGCTCTGGGGAGGCAAACATGGCCTAAGACTCAAGTGAGGACTTCAGTTTGGGCAGGAATCCCTGAGGAGCTATAGGTGGATCAGAGAAAGGCTGGTGGGTGTGAGGGAAAGTCCAGAATGTGCTGGTCTGTTTTATGGGACAGAGTCAGGTTGAGTAGGCTGTTTGGTAATGTCATTACTGCCCAGTGAGGAGAATTCAACTTGCCTTGGAAACTACAGGCATACATCACTTAACAACAGGGATACATTCTGAGAAATGTCGTTAGGTGATTTCGTTGTTATGAGATCATAGTGTACTTACACAAACCTTGATGGTGCAGCCTACTACACACCTAGACTATATGGTACTAATCTTATGGAACCACTGTCGTATATGTGGTCCATCATTGACCAAAATGTTGTTATGTAGTGCATGACTGTACTACACTTCAGGGATCCAGCTTTACTGCCCTCTAAGGAACACTGAGGCTGCACCCTCATTCCCCCAACCTGTGGCTGCCCAGCTTGCTTCAGATTCCTTGATTTCTAGCAGGAATCTGCAAGGCATGAATTAGGTAAAAATTCACTTAAGCTTCCATTACCCTTCTTGCTCTCCAATCTCCTTTCTCCTCTCCAATAATCAAAGCACCTAATCATCATCATCCTAATATTTCTTAAGCCCTTGCTGTACACCTGGCAAGGTATTAAGCACTTCTAATGCATTATCTCATTTAGTTCTCACACCCACCCTAAATGGCAGATACTATTGTTATCATTCTCACTGAACTGTGGAGAGCACTGGGGCTTAGAATGGTCAGCAACTTGCTCAAGGTCAATTGCTCAAGGTCAACTTGCTCAAGAGCTAGTAAGCGGCAGAGCCAGGTTTTAAACCCAGGCCTATCTGATCCAAAGCCCAAGTTTTTTTTTAGGTGAGGAAGATTAGCCCTGAGCTAACATCAGTTGCTAATCCTTCTCTTTTTGCTGAGGAAGATTGGCCCTGGGCTAACAACCATGCCCATCTTCCTCTACTTTATATGGGATGCCGCCACAGCATGGCTTGACAAGTGGTGCGTTGGTCTGCGCCTGGGAATCTGAACCTGTGAACCCCGGGCCGCTGAAGCAGAACATGGGAACTTAACTGCTACGCCACTGGGCCCGCAAAGCCCAAGTTTTTAACCTACCGTGTTGTACTGTCAAAAGAGTTAGTCTGGAGTTATGGAGTTTAAGGCAAGAACTGGAAGGGAGAAGACATGCGATAAGTTTGAAGTCCTTTCTCACCACTTCATCAGTAGCTGCTTCCTCTTAAGACAGTTTGGCTACACTTGAAATCTAGAGCGCTTTCCTACTGTGAATCTCAGTTATGGCTTCCATCATTTGTGATCTAGCTTTAGTTTGTGTCTATCCTTTTTGATGTCTTGAACTCCTTGAAAGAAAGATCTATTTTTTTTTTTCATTCTCTATTATCTAGTGGAGGATCTGTCATCCATTAGTACTCAATAAAATTTTGTTGTCAGAAGGCAGTGTGTGAGTTCACAAGCGTTGCAATCAGAATGTCTGGCTTTGACTTTTAATCTTGCTGCCTACAGGCTTTGTGATACTGGGCAAGGCATTTAACCTCTCTGAGGGTCTGTGGCCTGTCTCTGGAATACGAGTGATTATTTCTTTATAGTTGTGGGAAAGCTAAATGACCACATGTGCGTGAAGACCCTTTGAAAGCTGTAAAATGCTCTACCTAAATGTGAGGTATATCATGAGTATTGCTACTGTTTCTGACATCAGCTGCTGATGCTGTGCCTTCTCTGGCCCAGGCTCGCAGCATCTTGGGCCGATTGACAGTTACTTAAGCTCATTTGTCTCCCCAGCACCCAGCTGTGCTCCCTCAGAGTAGTAGGTGCTACTAGTCAGTGTTGCCCATGTCATACAGATAATCTGCTTCATTTAGAGTGGAGAGTAACAAAATTGATGGATTTAAGGTTTATATTCTTTCACGTCTTCTGCCCACGTTTGCTCTAAGTCCTAAGGAGATGTTAAATGAGCATAAATCTGGGTAACTATTAGGAAGAGGAAAGAAAGTAAGGGTCTACACAGCTCAGGTTGCAGATAATTGGCTCCCTAGCTATTGAAGGTTAAGTATAGTGACTCATCAACACACAATATTCTTCCTAACAGTCTTTATGATCCACGTTTACCTGGTTTGCTAAATGTAGCAGAGAACATAAAAGCCTTAGGAAGGTGACGTCTCAAAAAGCTTTTAGAGGGCCGGCCCCGTGGCTTAGCGGTTAAGTACTCGCACTCCGCTACTGGCGGCCCGGGTTCGGATCCCGAGCGCGCACCAACGCACCACTTCTCCGGCCATGCTGAGGCCGAGTCCCACATACAGCAACTAGAAGGATGTGCAACTATGACATACAACTATCTACTGGGGCTTTGGGGGGGAACAAAAAAAAAGGAGGAGGATTGGCAATAGATGTTAACTCAGAGCTGGTCTTCCTCAGCAAAAAGAGGAGGATTAGCATGGATGTTAGCTCAGGGCTGATCTTCCCCACAAAAAAAAAAAAGCTTTTAGAAAGTAATGAATCAAAGATTCAAGAATCTCTTCAAATTTAACATTCGCTTCAAATTCAACATTATCTTGCTTTTATTTTTTTCTTATTATCAAATTCCTCATTTTAGGGAAAAATCTTTCTTTTTTTATTCCTGCAGAATTTATCTTCCATCATAACAAATTCTCAAGATTTTCTGAAGCCTTTAAACACCTACTACCCTGCAAAGGTAGATATGATTTCCAGCTGTTTTCTTTTCTTCTTCTTCTTTTTTAAAGATTTACTCATTTAAGTCAAGATGATAATTTTATCAAAAGGACTCTAGCCATAAAAAAGCTAACAAGGACACACTTAGCATTAACGCAACATTTTATTTTAGCCAACCATATAAAGAATTATACTAATACTTAGAATCACTAAATTGTATATAGGAAAAAATGTTTTAAAAAGTTCTCTTGACCCAGTAATTCCATTTCTAGTAAACAATCTTGAGGAAATAATGAGAGAGATGGCATTTCTTGTAACAGTGAAAAATTGGGAAAAACTCAAAGGTCCAACTTTAGAGAGATGGTTAAATGAATTATTGTTTATTGAATAATGTGCAGCCATTAAAACGGTATTTTAAAAAAACTAATTACATGGAAAAACGCTGGCTAACATAATATTCAGTGAAAACCCAGGTACACATATTTTTATATCACAGGCATCCCACTTAGAAAGCATATACATATTTATATAGAAAGGAGGCTGGGAAAAAAAACACCACTGTGTTAACTGAGGTTACCTATGGGTGATAGAAATACATGTAAAATTTATTTTTGTTTTAATTCTCTTGTAATTTTCCAAATTTCTGCAATGAGAATGTTTAAATTTTACAATCAGAAAAAGTACTACTTTAAACATGCCTAACACAACATTTACAGTTACTACCCTGCCAAATTTCTACATTGTGATGAAACATTGAAAACATTGTATTTCTACTGACTTCAAAGAATAAAAATAAAGGACTTGGACAGCAGAGCTCAATAGTCTTTAGTCTTGCCTGGACCCTTTCCTATGCATGTTTATTTCCTTGATTTTGTAGGTCCACTAGACGGGGCAGACAACAGAACTTTCTGGAAGAGTTCCCTAAGTCCTTCAGACTAGTAAAGCACCATTGGTGTTCCTCATCATTAGGTTCTGCTTAATTCCAAATAGAACAGACTGGGGTTGTGGGTGTGGAGGGCGTGGAGGACTGGTGACCCAGTTTAGCGCACAGAGCTTAGTATGGTTGTGGTTATGGGTGAGTCATGGGTTTCAGGCCCAGCTGGGGCTATCACTAGCTGCTACCTCTCTACACTCAGTTTCCACACATGGATGAACTGACCTTATTAGCATAATGCCTGGCCGCACAGTAAGCACTCAGTAAAAGTTAGGTCTTACTGAACTTCAAAAGAGGTAAAACCCTTTCATCAACTCTGCAGGCATGAGTTAGAACAATCTCAGCAGGTGTAGTCAACTAGCTGCCTTCTTGGTAGGAAGGAAGCAATTAACAGGCTCAGTCTTGTGTTTTGTTGTTGTTGGGGGTGGGGAGGGAGGAGGGGCTCAGAAGGCCCCAGAAGTGCTGTGCCAGGGAAACACAGAGTTGGAGGCAACAGATCAACAGATCAAGGGTGGCAAGAGAGGGTTCAGTTTTGGAGGGGCAGTTTGGGATCAGAAGTGGAAAGAGCTAGGTGACAACCGTCTTAGGGGCAGCCAATTATGGGGTGTGGGAGCTGCTTCTGCTCCTGAGCCTTCCAGATACCTTGGCCTGAGGGACAGGAGAGGAGGCCACCACTGCTCCTGTCACTGGTAACTTCCTCTCCAGCACAGTGGTCAAATGCCTCCTTCTCTTGAACCTGCAACTCAGTCAGGGTGAGGTATAGTCAGTTCTGGCAAAACTGATGAACTTAACCGGAGGAACAAGCAATCCTGTGTCATCATCGTTGTCCCCAGCCCAACCCTGGTCCTACCCCCCACCTCTCCCACTCCCAGTCACCAGGGTAGAGTGTCAGGGGCAAGCATTGGAAAGTGACACTTCTCACTCTCCCGATTCCTCCACTTTTGGCTGCCGAGGGTGACAGATGCTATCTCATCCATTCAAACAGGTGCTTACGTGCACTCTGGGGAAATGAGGCAGGGAGAAGTGTCCAGGGTGGCAGAAAAACCAAGAATTTGACATTTTGGGCTTTGAATTGCTTAGGAAGAAATTAGTTCCCTGAATGGCCTATAAAAGAGGATCTTTGTTGTGTCAGAGGAGGAAATTTGAATTAAAAAGAAAAGCAAGGTGCTTTGGTATTACAAGATTGGAGAGTGATTCTTAGAGAAACACAGACAGAATTTCCCTTTCAAAGACATCTGGACGGTTCCCCTGGTTCTCAGCAGACCTGAGTGGCAGAATGAGGCTACAATCAGTTCTAATTGTTTGCCACCTGACTGGCGACTCAACCTGAGAGGAGAAAGTTGGTCAGCTCAAAGCCACTATTTGGCTTGGCCTGTACGGGGTGGGGCAGGGACAGTTTTCAGCCTGGGTTGACTTTTTAAATAGCCCCTGTTCCAGCTGCCAGGCACTGTCTCATTCTCCAATCTGAACTTAGATGTAGTATTTTCTACCTCTGGCAAATATGGATTGTTTTTCCAATAAGAATCTGACATCATGGGCCAGGATAATAATCCAGGAAAAGTCAGGCCTCTGATTGGAAATGGTGGATAAATGGTAGAGGAGGTGCCTTTACTTAGAGAAAGTAGCTCCTCTCTGTGGCTTGTAAATTTCAAGACAGGCAAGGTCTCCCCACTCCCTGCCTCCTGGCTCTCCTACTGGCCTTTCCTTTCATCTAGAACTCCCTCTCCAGATTGTAATAAAATACTTTATATTTGAAAAAATTTCCTCCCGGTAGAGACTGACTTCTTTGGGCCTTAAAGGTTTTTTCTAGCTTTAAGAATCCTCTATTAAAATGCAAACATTCAAGGAAGAAGTAAAATCTACAACATTGACAGCTACTACCTAACATCATCCATCACTATCACTTTAGCACACATTTACTGAGCCTTTACTACCTACTTATTTATTTGTTTATTTATTCGTTCATTTGTCTGTTTAAAGTTGGATTTATTGAGGTGTAATTTACATACAATCAAATTTATGCTTTTTTATGTTTGTTCCATGCCTTTTGAAAAAACATGGCAGTCATGTAACCAACCCCAAGATCAAGCTAGAGAACATTTCTATCACCCCTAAAAGTTAATTTGGGTCCCCCTCCCACACCCCCAGTCCCTGGCAACAATGAACCTGTTTTCTGTCCCCATAGTTTTGCTTTTTCCAGCCCTTATTATTTATAAAAATAAAACACCCTCTCCTCAAAGAATAACCCCAAACTGTATTCGGCTCTGTTTACAACCTCGTTTATTAACCATTTCCCTTGGGGAGGGTGGGGATAACCTTTCACACTCATTTCCAATCTCAGCAGCTAGCCAAGCACTCAATAATTGAGACGCCAGTGAATGGGAGCTGACAAAAGAGAGCAGAGAACCAGGCAGGATGGACATTTAGGTGGGTGGGGCCAGTGCTTTTGAAACACTACTCCAGCCACAAGCCCTGAAGGCGGGCAAGTCACAGAACACCTTTCACCGGGGCTCCTGTTGGCCCACTCCTCCCCAAAATAAATCCAAGTCAGAGGCAAACTGTAAACTCCAGGAGAATTGTTTCCCTTTTTTGGTCTCTATCTTCCTCTTTCCTCACTCAGTGGCACCTGCTTTGGGTGACTCTGGTTGTGGAGGGTAAAGGACGGAAGAAACTAGAATTACTTCCACATTTCTGACTTCAGTCACTGGGTAGGTGATGGTGCCAGTAATAAAGGAGAAAAATGAGGGAAGATAATATTTCTTGCACTTCTACCATATGCCAGGCATACATGATTTCATTTAGTCCTCTCAATAGCCAGATGAGCCTCTGAACCAGGGACACTGCCCCCTGACCCCCCACCCCCGGAGTCCTGTCCTCCAACCCCCTGTGCCCAGCATCTAGTCATGACTGTCAGTTTACCCTTTAACACCTTCCTGACTCTCCCTTTCCTGTTCACTGCTCTCTCTGTCTTAATTCAGTCTCCTCGTCTCTGGTCTGGATGTTTGCAATCATCTTTTAGGATTCTCTCCACTCCAGTCTGGTTATAATTTATCCCCCACATGGCTGTCAAAGTTATTTTTCTCAAATGCAAATCGGATCTTTGTCCCTGCTTAAATTTTCTCTGTGACTCCCCATTATCCTCAGCATAAAATTGCAACTCTGGCTCCTGGCAAACAAGGATCCCTGATCCAATGCAAGCCTCTCTCCCAACCTCCGCTTTTGTGCCCACAAATCTGCTGGTGGCCCTAGGCCACCGTGTAGGTTCATGCTAATCCTTTCCCGCTTGCCCTTTCCTAGCCATGCCCTGGGCTGCACAAGTCTTCCTTGTTCTAGCTGCAGCTCCAATATTACCCTCTCTAGGAAGTCTCCCCTGTTCCCCCACCTAAGACATTCTTGACCTCTCCGTCCCTTGATCTTCACTATACCCTGACAACCTTCTGTCACAGTCCCTACCGGCCTTCGTTGCACTCATCTGCTTACAACTCTGGCCGGTCAGCCCTCTTCTCCTTGCCTTCCTGCAATGCAACTCTTAGTAAATGACAAAGTCCTATTTTAGATTAATGTTTTCCACAACATGACTAACTTGAAGAGTTGAAATCTGAACCTGGAAAATGGACTGATACTCAAGCCCGTGCTATTTCTACTGTATACACTGTAGAAGCACATTTGGGAAGAAAGATGGTTTTATTTTGGGAACGTATGTGTTTGAGATTCCTGTGGTCACTGAGGTAACTGTGTGTAGGAAAGGAGATTGGAGGATTGGAAAGGAGAGTGTGGAGCTCAGGAAGAAGTTTTGGGTTGGATTTTCAGTAATAACTTTTTTTCGTAGGCGCAGAGCACTCTTTCTTTTGGAGGATCCTCTCTGCATCATATAAAAATATATGAAAATATCTTATGTACAATATATTAAATAGGTAATAATATGAGTTAAATTTCAGATGACTATTTGACATGATTTGTAGGCAGTTGATTAAACATTTATTCCTTTCATTTTTCAGTTTTCCTCCCTTCCTCTTTCTGTTCCTCTCTCCTTTCCTTTCTTTCTCAATATTTCTTTGACCTTTGAAAAGATACTGTACTTTTAGTATGTGTTTAATACTTATTGGGTAAAATAGCCCATGTGTAAGTGGCAGTTGAAGGCTTGACCTCAGAGGAACAAGGAGTGACTGGAAGTGGGGGGATGATTAAGTCCTCCTGTAACCTACATAAGCTCCCAACCAGCCGTCTCAAATAAAGAGAGAATGCAAGTAAAAGCAGCTAGCCTACTCTGTAACTCAACTTCAAGACAAATCTCCAAGCTCTCCCCATATAGAAATTCTGGTATCTCTACTGGGTTTGAATAAGCGATATTCCTTTGTCAAATGAGAAGATGGCTGAAAAACCCAACAGAACACTAACATTTGAAGTGTCCAGCAGAGGAACAGGAGTCTGGGGAGAGAGCCAAGAGGCTAGGCCAGGAATAGAGGTATGCCACATAGTAAAGGGTGGAAGGTTTCTAAAAGGGAAGCAGTCAATAGTCAGATCAGTTCAGTAAAAAAAAAAATATAGAAAATAGTTTGTGGAAATAGATGAGGAGCCATTGGTGTGCAGAGCCAAATTGTCTTGAGCTGACAAGTGAGAGGGAGCTAAGGGAGCAGAGCAAGTGTAGACAATGTTTTAAAGACCTTAGACTATTAAGGGAAGGAAAGACAGATATAGGGCATAGGATGCAATTAAAGTTTATTTAGTTTTGTAATAGAAAAGCCAAAAGACTCTAAAGGAGGCTAAGGGGAAGGAGCCAGTGGAAAGCATGGGTCATTGTCCATACTCCCAGCTAAGGCCAATCCTTTTACTTCCATTCAGTTCCATCACTTCTGTCTACTCAAGGACATTGCTCCAGTAATTTTCTCTTACTTTATGAGTTTTCTCCTTTCTACTGGATCTTTCCCATCAGCATACAAACCCACTAGGATTTCTTTCATCTTAAAAACAAACAAACAAAATCTTTTGAACTCACTTTTCCATCTCAAGCCATTGCCTGTTTTTCCCCTTCCATTATCAACAAAACACCTTGACAGAGGTTTCTGTGTTAGTTGTCTCTAATTTCTCATTTCTCATTCTCTCCACAGTTCACTCCAGTGAGTGGTGGTGGGGTGGAGGGGTGTGCCCACCATTCTACTGAAAGTTCCCTGTCGAGGTTCTCAAAGACCTCAGGGGGCTAAATTCAACGGTCAGTGAATAGTCCTCGTTTTCTGTGACTTATCAGCAGCATTCGACACACATGATACTCCTATCTCTTGACATGTTCTCTTCACTTGACTCCAGTCCTCAGTCCTCTTGTGTTTTTTCAGATATATTCACTCTCATGGTGATTTCGCCCTAATTTCATGACTGTAAATACCAGCCTGGACCTCTCCCAGAACTGCAGAGTGTATATCCAGCTGCATATTCAACATCTCCACTTGGATGTCTGATTAGCATTCAAAACTTAGCTCCTGATATTCCACCCTAATACCTCATCCTTCCAAAATCTTCCTCATCCCAGCAAACAACTCCATTCTTACAGTTGCCAAGGCCCAGTGCTTCAGAGTTAAACTTGTATCTTCTCTTATTCTCATACCCTACATCTGACTTCTTGCAAATACTGTTGGCTCCACCTTCAAAATATATCCAGAACCTGATCACTTCCCACTACCTCCACTGCTAACTCCCTAGTGACTAGGGCCTTTCCAGGCCACTATCATCTTTTACCTGCATCAGCCTCCTAACTGGACTTCCCCTTCCACTCTTGTATTCTTCAATCTATTCTCAACATAGCAGCCAGGAAGCTCCTATTAAAATGTAATTCAGATCACGACACTCCTCAGGTCACAATCCTCCAGTGGCTTCCCATCTCACTCAGAATAAAAGCCAATTGCCATGACCTTTAAGACCTCACTGATTCCTTTCATCGGCTCCTTGGTATACCTTGAGCACACACATGTTGTTCCAGGCACATCACATCTCTGGGTCTTTGCCCTTGCTTCTCCTGCCTGGAATGCTCACCCCCTCTCCTTCAAGTTTTTGTTTAAATGTCACCTTCTCAGGGTGATGCCAACCACTCTGTTTAAAATTGTAGCATTCTCTCCTTGACACATCATTTACTCTTCCTTGCTTTATCTTTATCCTTGGGCAAGGATTTTTGTCTCTTTTATCCACTGTGATGTCCCCAATGTCTAGGACAGTGCTTGGCACTTAGGATGTTAAATGAATGAGATTGACAATACTGGAGAGAAGAAGGATAATTGGTGGATGGAGGTTCAGGAGGGAGCATGTGGAAGAACAGATGCAAAAAATTAGAACTTCTTATCTTAGGAGGCAGGACAGAGTAGGGAACTGAGAAAGCTCTTGATACCACCGCCTGCACATTGACTGAACCGAATCAATACCAGTGGGTCACCTTTCCTACATATTTACATTTTTAAGGCTTTTATCTCTAATTGTGGTGGGAAAAAACTTTGTCCCTGTGTTAAAGGAATTGCATGCACTATCAAGAAGACTGGTGGAGATTTACTCAGAAAGCACAGAAGCTTTCTTCTTGACCTTGAAATCATCTTACAGCTGAGGTAAACCTGCTTTACTCTTGAACATATATCATTTCTGAAGCATCAAACAGACTTTATTATTATTTTTAGTAGTACTAATAGTATTTGCTTTCCTGGTGGTGAGGGTGGACTAGAAGGACTGGTCCCATTGCATCCTCTTCCATCCCCTGGACACAAGACTCATTATATCGTAAGGATCTAAAGCCAGCGTTGCTGAACTCTCTTTTTTCCTTGAATGTCCCTTTCTTCCCCTTCAACGTGATAACCCTGCTGATAATCCCAGCAAATAATCCCAAATCCCAAATCACATATTTTTATCAGATTTAGGTCTTTAACATTTAACCCAAGGGGAAGTGGGCAAATTACATAACTGCTCAAGGATGAGTGCAGGGGTGGGAGGTGGCAAAGTGGAAGGAGAGAGGACCAGGAAAAGGACTGGATGCCTAGGAGAGTGGGCAGAAAGCTTGGCACTGCTTGGGACAGGAGTACTGGTCACAATGGTGCTACTGATTCCGTGGTAGAATGGAGATTAGATGCTGGATGTTGATCCCGAATTCTAGAAAACACACAAAATAGTAAGAGATAGAAAACAAATTGGTTTGGTTATGTAGAAACATTTATGGAGACACTGCACCTTATTCACAGTACTCTATAGTCAATATATTGTGATTGAGTTGTTTATTGGAGTGTTTCTCTCCCCACTCATTAGACTGAAAACTCCTCAAAGCCAGGGACTTTATCTTTTTATCTCACCATCACCAAGATCTGGCTCATTATATATTTTGAATGAACAAACAAAGAATTCATAGCAATTTATATATTTTATTTACCAATTATTCCTATTACCATACTCTACATCAGTAATTATGCATTTTATTAGATATTGGAAGATCTGGTATGCCCTTTCCTATTGTCAACATGAATTTTATAAGTGATCCTATTTTTCTTTCTGCTTTGATCTCCAGGAGACTCAAAGCCAATTTGTGAACAAATTTTAGTAATTGTATAGGCTTTTATCAAGTCCACATGGATACCAATCCTCCTCCATCTCATATTTATATGAGATATATATATATATATATTTTTTTTTTTTTTGGTGATGAAGATTAGCCCTGAGCTAACATCTGTTGCTAATCCTCTTTTGCTGAGGAAGATTGGTGCTGGGCTAACATCCGTGCACATCTTCCTCTACTTTATATGTGTGACATCTGCCACAGCATGGCTCGATAAGCAGTACATAGGTCCATGCCTGGGATCCAAACCCCAGGCCGCTGAAACGGAGTGTGCAAACTCAACCACTACAACTCCAGACCAGCCCCATATATTTATATACTTTTTATTTTATATGTATATTCTTATAAACCATCTCCAGTCCTTTCTGGAACAGGATTGGATATAAACGTACTAATTTTTAAAATATCATTTGTCAGATTAGTTTTGTTCTATATTTTATCTGAGTATAACCATGAACCCTCAATAGGAAATAAGTCTATATGAGCCATATGTGACAGTGGTTTCATTATTTTGTACTCATCCTTCATCTTTTTGAGTCTTCATAGTTTTTGCAACTAGAAAATAAAGAAGGAACATTTGCTGGAAACCAAAGACCAGCATGGTCTTCTGGGGATATGGTGAGTTCATGAAGTTCAAAGGATTTTTAAACTCTTCCTTAATTAACCAGTGGATTACTGAGCATGTAGCAATTTTCTGCAGTGAATGACTTGTTTTGTTACTTAAGATAGATCATTTTGACCACTTCATGCTTCAGTTTATTTGAACATAGGAGTAATGAATAAGGATAATATGAATATGAGAAGTAATGGCAGTAAAATAAAACAAGAGATATGAATCGGTACCCAGGTTAAAGTTAGGGAGAATTGAAATAATACGACATTAAAGTTCTAAAATTTCCTTGTGTTTTGTTGATGCACCATAGGGATCTATATTAAAGGCCTTTTTTTGGGTTTTTTGGTGAGGAAGACTGTCCCTGAGCTAACGTCCATGGCAGTCTTCCTCTATTTTCTATGTGGGACGCCGCCATAGCATGGCTTGATGAGCGATGTGTGGTCTGCACCAGGGATCCAAACTCAGGAACCCCCGGGACGCTGAAGCAGAGTGTGGGAACTTAACCACTATGCCACCAGGCCAGCCCCTATTAAAGGACTTTTTAATGGACTTGTTTTGGGGTCTACTTTAGTAGCTTTTGATGCCAAATAGATTTTGACTTGTAGCCTTCTCAGTTTCCGAGAGGAGAATTTTTAGAAGAAGAGGTGCCCTGGTATGGGTCATTTAAACAACTTAGGCTACATAGATCTTTATATGGATTCCAGTAATGTCACAGGGATACTCTGTGATTACTACTTGCTTATCTAAAATCTCCCTGGTAGACATAAGAAGATTTTATAATGTCAAAAATGAGGCCATCCTAATCAAGTCCTTTAAATACATACCAGGTCACAGTTTTTATGTAACCTACAATTTATTAATCCCTGCTGCCTCTTTCATGGAAGATGAGAAATTTATTTTAAAAACTTCTAAGTATAAATAATTATACAGCTTTTATATTTCCATTTTAAATACTTAGATTTTATTCTGTAAGGATAGAACACAAAACAATGGTCTAAAATCCATAATTGTATAAAATAGAGACATAATAAAGACTAATCTCATTTTCGTCACTTATTGTGGCCCATGTTTTGTTTCTAATATTCTTTCCTGTTTAGATGTGCTCAAAATATTAGAGTTCTTGGGGCCGGCCCGGTGGCACAAGTGGTTAAGTGCGCGCGCTCCGCTGCGGCGGCCCGGGGTTCGCTGGTTCGGATCCCGGGCGCGCACCGACGCACTGCTTGGCAAGCCATGCTGTGGCGGCGTCCCATATAAAGTGGAGGAAGATGGGCACAGATGTTAGCCCAGAGCCGTCTTCCTCAGCAAAAAAAGAGGAGGATTGGCGGATGTTAGCACAGGGCTGATCTCCTCACAAAAAAAAAAAAAAAAAAAAATTAGAGTTCATTCTACAGCATGTAGCTGTAAATCTTAATGTGTTCCCGCTGGCAGTGGGTGGCTGTGTTTTGCTGTTTTTGGTCACTTCATACTTACGTATATGCTGTATTATTAATATAAGGAGGATATGGGGTCAAACACACACATTTAATGTTGGGTTTGGATCTTGGAGCTTTCACAGGACTGAAAATATGAAATCTAATCGTTTAGTATTCTACAAAGAAAAAACAATCATTTCTAGTAAAAATACAGCCTGAATAAAATTTGAAACCTCAGCTTCCTACCATAAAGTTTCCTCCCTCCATTAAAACATGGTTTCTTATCAAAAGAAATAAACTTTGAGAAGTTAATTTGGTTCCAGAGAAATCCTGTGGTTTCTTCTTATACTGTATACATGTTCAATAAGGGCACTTGTTGAAAGGTATTAATCCAAAATAACAAAAGAAAAACAGCAGAGAGGTTATTATTGCTGGTATTCTCTTTACTCTTTCTTCTCAAAGACTTGGAGGAAGGAGCAGGATGTCTGCATCACACATAAAACCAAATGGGTGAGTTAGTTGGGCATTCTTGCTACTTTAAAGTAACCCAAAGTCCAGGTTTCCCTGGAACAATTCCCAAGTGCATGCATATCCCAGAGAATATGCTAGAATTCTAGAGACTTTTCAAGTAAAATAACCTGGGGATCCCTTTCTCACGGCTTTTGCCACATGGCACTCAGAAACAAAAATGAGAAGCTACCTCTTGTCCCATTTCCCCAGTGGCTAAACGAAGCCTTAAATATCTCTTATGTCTAGCTCCATGCATAGCACCAGCATTGTAATTGTGGCTTGCCTTTGAAGTCTGCCCTCTCACCCATGGAGAGCAGGGCCCTAGGCTTTGTACCTGACCCTAAATAAACATTCGAGGGGTGAATAGTTAATGTACCAAAAGAAGGACTTTCCAGTGAGAAGGCAGGGATGGCTTATCCTTACAAATGAATATGGATTTTCCTTTCCTCTCCTCTCTCACTAACTGTCTAGAAATACATTTAGTTTATTTTAAGAAACTTTACACTTGTACACCAGTAACAATGACTTCTCAATTTAGACTTGAGAAATGCTTCTGTGTTCCAAATTTTAAAGGAAAATTAGAGTCAAGTTTCCATTAACCTGGGCGTAATGAGTTAGTGCAGTGGTCCTCAGGCTTCTCGGACTCAGAGTCTCCCTTTCGATTACACATATTTTGAGATTCCCCTTCACTATCCTGAAATGAAATTTTCAGGTAATGTAATCTAACTATACAACTAATAAAAAATCTGAAATACAAATTATAATATAAAAGAGAAATATAAAGAGTATAACTTAAAACAATATGCATTTCAATATGTAAATGGCTAAGCTGGCAGATAAATTCTACAAATTCCCAAACCATTTCATAGCAAGAGAAACTAATCTGGGAGAGAACCACTTAATGCTCTGCCCTCTCTGGTGTTGGGCGGTGTAATACGTGAGTCTAGAAGTCAGCTCTTCGTGACTTAGAGCAAGTCACCCATCTTCCCTGAGCCTTACCATCCTCATAGTTAAATGAGGACACTATTTCACAGGAATGTTGTTTGTATTTCGTGACATATTACGTATGAAGCACCTAGTGCAATATCTAGTCCTTGGTAGGATCTCAATGACTGTTGATTCTTGTCATTTCTTTCCCAGAGAAGTCAAAGTCACTGTGAGTCTAACGCTTATTTGCCCCTTATGCAAGGTTTACCCAGTTGGGCTTAGTGTCTTTCTACTGAGGGAAATGGGAAGTGAGAGGAATTCAAAGACTGAGCTGTTAAAGAAACACTGACTTTTACTGCTTTCCCACTTGTTTCTAGGTAGATGAAATAAATACGGATCAAATTTCCCATTCTTCTCCTCAGCTGAGTCTTTTCATGTTAGTGGCCTTATGCAGATTCCAACTACCTGTCATTGGAGGCAAGGGCACTTTGCAAGCTATTGTTAGGTATTGCGAGGTGTGTTGAGGACTGGATTGTAAATTGGAAAGCAATCCTAGTCTGTTTTTCCAGGTGGATGGTTTATGACGGTTAGGCATTTGTAGAGGCTGGTAGAGCTGGTGGAGGACGGAAGTGGTGAATTTTTCCTTCTGTCTGTGCTATTTATACTATAAGCATTCTATGCTAACTACGAAGCAGAAACCAAGCAGATTTTCTTTTTAATCTCTAAGAAGAATCTGCCAGTTTCTTTTTTAAACTAATAGCCTCCAAATAAAATCCTCTAGAATATTTTGGAGGAGAAAAATGCAGCTCTCTTAAGAAAACAACTCAGTCTATACTCTAGGTTTGCAGTATGGGAAAAGTTTTTTTTTTTCAGTGCATTGGGAGGAAATTTTAAAGGTACATGTTTTTCCCTATTCATTTAGAAATCCCTGCAAACAATGATGTTTCAACCATCATGTTTTCACATTTTAGAAAGCATAGCAGAATGAAGTCCTTATTCTGCATAGCAAAATAAGATCCTTTAAAACTTATCTAGACCAGCAAAATGTCATTCCCTATTTTATACCCTCGTAAACAACCTCAGTTGGATGAAAAGCGCTTGTGGAGGTACAGGCCTCTCCGGTTACCGCCTCTTCTAGGTTTCCCTTCTCTGCTCGATTCTCCTTTTTGATAAGAGATCAGGTAACCATGACAACACTGCACAGAAGTCCTTTCATTTTCATGCTTTACATAATCCTGAAAATAAATCTACTATCTGTTTGACATTTCCTTCCTTTTCTTACAAACTTTTTTTCTTTAATCTTAACACAATGTCTCCTGAAAGAAACTTGCTACTTTAGAGGATTTGCTGCCACCAATGTGACTTCCTATTAGTAGTGGGTTGACTTTGCATTCTCTGAGGCTCGGATTCCTGCCGTGGATTCTCCCCATACACACTTCAAACTGAATTATGGCTCTTTTATCCAGTTATTGAAGACTAGCAAGACTGTGATGGTTCACTGCAGTCTTTTCTGATTTCAGACCCACACAGTCCAAATCCATGTCATCCAAATGGCAGCCACTGTTATTAGGTGGGCCCCTAAAACTCAGCCTCACAAGGGCTAGTTTTATGTGGATAATTTTGGTAGGAAACTTTCTGAAGTCCATGGTGGATATGAAGCACTGATTTTACATTCAGTCACATTTTGACAGTTTGAGAAGATAGTTTGACCTAATATTTCTTGAAAAATCAAAACTCTAATATAAGTGAATATGTGAATCTTGCAATCTGCCTTTGAAATGAAAATATGTATGTATTGTACCCACCTGGAAATGTTAGAATTTTGAGCCATGCCAAATGACTTTTTTTTTTTTTTTTTGGCCTATCCAATGAACCAAAAGATTTGATTCCCTTCTGTAAATTCTAGAGACTTCCATAGTAATGAGGGCTTCTCCCATAACAAAGGAAATGACTCAGTTTCCTACCTTAATGGCCATGTGGAGATTCAGGCAAGTTGAATGCAGCATAGTTCTTGGTTAGATGGGAGGAAAGTTATCATCAGGGTCAGAATCAGGCCGTTGTTTTGAAAGCAGACCTAGTTCTTATCTTTACCCACTAGCTTGGATTGTGTTCAGGCAAACTGTTATCGATTTGATTTATTTCCCTAATGGTTGCGTTCTGCTCTCTCTCAGGAAGTGTACTATACAAGACACATGGAGCTTTCCCGTGCATGTCTGCCTATTAGACATTATTGAGTTTAATGAGTCTATTCAACAGCACCCAACTCTCTGGTCTTATTCAGACAATCTCATGGGAGTTGCGGCTCAGAGAAAAAGGACTGCAGAAAGAAGCCTGCTAATTTGTTGGATAACGTTATATTTCTTTTTAAGCACACCCTTGTCCTCCCTGCAACATATGAAAGTCCATGTGTAATCACATAAGGGTAATCATATCACTGTCAAAATAACTGGACATTCAAATGACTGTTATTCAAAATGACTGGAGTGAGCTCAGGGCCTCCATGTACACTGCAGAGGTTGTGCCCTGGCTAAGGATGGCCGGCAAAGAGAGAGAATAAATACAGCCTGATCTGTGTTAGCTCAGAGGAAGGTGCCTTTTCTAGTTCCCATGAAGACCCTAGCCTACGGTGGCACTGGGTTGACTGGTTTCAGTACATCACCATCTACACTTGATGACCTGGATGAACAATGTCTCAGCATCAGGATGCTATAATGATGGGCAACATGGGGAAAAGAATAAGAGGATCTAAGGTGGAGGTAAAGGGAAAAATCAATGCACAAACATCTCTGTATCTTAGCCCCATACTATTGGATAACTGATATCAGATTGGCTTTGAATTCCAGATTTCATGTGAGCTAGGGGGCAAGTTACTTACCTCTCTGTGATTTTGTATCCTCATCTGAAAATAGAATAATCCTATCTCATAGAATTGTTGCCAAGATTCCTTGAGATAATGAACGTAAAGCTCTTCATGCAGTGCTGAGCAAATAGTAAGAACTCAATAAATATCAGCTGTAATTATTATGATTGTCACTCCTCTCTCCCAATGCCTAACTGTAACCCTGAGTGTTTACTTTACATGCCACCCTGTAGGAGCTGATAAGGAGTCTGTGACACTGCAGAGGGAAGGTGGGGAGAGGAAGAAGGGAAACCGGACTGTGAGTACTGAATAAACCGCACCAGGACAGGGCGACACGGAGATTTCATCAGCAGCATACATTTAATCAAGAAGATTCTTTTTAACCCAAACTGGATTGATTTAGGTTTTTATTTTATTTATTTTTGCATATCACATCTTGTGATTTTAAACACGGATTTCTCTGAAGGTGGTTAAGAGCTTGTTTCTGATAATTACTAGTTGGTGAATTCAAAAAGTAGAGGGCAGGTTGTATTTATTTCTCAGGCTCGGACTATCAAGGTTGTCACTCACATCAAAGGAGGAGCAAGTCTTTTGTCTCTCGCTGTCCAGTGTGGTCATCTGATATTTGTATCCACTACGGGCACCAACCTTGAAATACTCCAGGGGGCAGGTCCACATTTAAACACAGCATATGTGTTTTTCGCTTTTAAAAACTTAACTGGAAACCAGTCGGCTTTACGTATAGACATTTAGCCTTAATAGTTTCCATTGAATACTCTCAATGCTATATTTACCATCTATTTAAGCTCTCTAGTGACAGGCAGAAATTCGAGGCTCAGAAAATATGCTTACCTGCTTTAAACAAAATGCTGGAATACCATCTTCAAAGGCTCTGAGAGCCATTTGAAGCAAATGTGTCTGATTTGGTCATTCTTTGAACTTGCCAAATTGAAATACTGTATAGGAATCCCTAGTTTTAAGCCATTTTTTTCCCTACAGCTGCAAGAATGGTGGAAAGCGCACTGGCCTGGGAGTTGGACGTGGGCTCTAGAACCAGGTCTTCTTCTAACTGTGATCTTGGGCACAGTTAGATTGGGCACAATCTCTTCCAGCCTCGGTTTTGTCATACCGAGGGGGACCAAATGGGGAAGTTGAGCAGTTATCTTTAACAAGGCTGGCTTCAGAATCTGAGGCCCAGTGCAAAATGAAAATGTGCGACCCCTTCTTCAAAATGCAGGACAAAGTACTGTTGAAGGTACTATAACATGACGCTTTTTCCTATCTTGCATGGTCTCTCAACTTGTCATGGTGTTTTTTATTTGCTATTTAATGTCATTCTAAGTAAAAAAAATTAAAATTTTAAATTATTAACATGAATTTTACCATTCATCTTTATATTGTGCAACATCAGCTTTAAATGCAGATGTCAGAGCGTTTACCTCATGTGGAATCACTGATATATAATTAGTATTTTGTAGCTCTTACGTGCCCGTGTATTTCATTCTTAGAATAGTGGAAACACTGCACAAAACTAACTCGCCTGTTTTCATTTCACTTCTTGACATGTGCACGTTGTAGCAACACTCTTTACTTTCAGTTTACTGGTGGAGAAGGAAGGATTGAAAGGAAAAGGACTAGGGCTGGCCCTATCTTTCCCTTTCTTCTACATCATCATTTTCGGCAGCAGTGGTTGGCTAATACAGGGAGTAACGAAAGTCATAAAAGATATGATGGGGTTTCTTGGTAGTTCCTACTTTTTAGAATGTCACTGCTTTCTTTCTGCTTTGGAAGCAAGTTCTGTTTCAAACAGAAAGGGTGTGGCCTCTTGGGGGCTGTCATTACCCTCCCCCTACCTACTTAGTTGTAAAAGTAACACATTTACCTTGTACTCCCTTTCAGCCTTCCTGAACTCCCAAACATCGTGGGTCACTGGAATTCTGTGCTCTTGGGACGTCAGGACGTCCATGCTACACGCGAATGGGGCGGTGAGGAACTCTGGATACATACGTTGAGGACATCTCCTCTGCTCCCACACATGCCCTGTTATCTCATTGGCCTTCACTTACAAAACACAAGTTGAAAGATGAAATCATTAAGAAAGTTAAGATGGATGGCAACCAGACATTATAAAACCTAGGATGGGGTCCTTCTGAGGACAGGGCTCTGTGACTGCATGGGTCTCCTAGGCCCTTGAAGCCTGCCCTGATCTTCAAATCTCTAGATCCCACATAATGATCTAATTTTATCATGACGTTATTCATTCCTGGACGTGTTTTATCTTTATAAAACTGACTTTTTAGAGTGACTCCAACTTTAGGACTTGCTGATCTGATCACAGCATTTAAAATCAGCCTTATTGAAGTATAATTTACATACATAAAATTCACTTGCTACAAATGAACTGTTTGATTATTTTTAGTAAATTTATATGGTTGTGCACCCACCACCACAATCTAGTTTTAGAACACTTCTATAACCCTGGAAAGTGCCCACCTGCAGTTAATTCACGTTCCCACGCCAGCCCAGGCAACACCGCTGATTGTGACATTTATGTACCAACTCCTATGGACAAAACACACTGTGGCAGTTCTGGTCGTATTAGGCAATTATCCATTCAGACACAAGGGCAAAATTCCAGGAACTTTAGATTTTGGAGTAAGGATTCCCAAGGCATGGAAACTGGTTGAGGAAGGACTTGGTCCCCCACTGGCTCATGAAAGTGCCTTTGTGTGGATTTAAAGTGTGCCCCCTTCAGACAGAGCCTGGGCTGCTTTTCCAGCTTCACTTCCTCCCACCGCCTCCACCTGCAGCATGGGGCTCCTTTGCCAGACACAGCCAGTAGAACTGTCCCCAGTGATCTTGGGGAAGGTACTGGTAACGAGAATAGGGAAGGATGGCTTAGACCCATCCCTGAATATGAATTTGGGCAATGTATTAACTTGTCTGAGCCTCTGTTTCCACTTTTACACAGTGAGGATAGTAGAATTTACCTTGCAGAGTTGTCATGGGAACAAAGTGTAGTATGAGGAATAATGCATGTAAACCTCCAAAATGTGCATAGTGCTCCAAAATGTTAGTAGTTGTTTTTATTGGCTGAAAAGTGTCACAAGTGCTATTGTTTTCAGCACTGTATCCCAGTAGCAGCAGCACTCCAGGGGTGTCTGGCTCCCTCTTTAACTCTTAAATTACCAAATGTTTTCAACTGAGTTCATTGATAGACTACATCCCCAACTCTCTTTCCAATTTTAGAACAAAAATCAACAGGTACATAGAATTTCACTTAAAAAATTCACTCAAAGGACAATTTTGCTGGAGCACAGCTGTTCTATGAGTCCATCCTTCCTTCCTTCTTTCCTTCCTTTTTTACTTCCATGTAACCAAAAAGCTTTTAAAATGCAGGGAAGGCTCTGCCGATAGCTAGTTTTTTTCATTCTGGCCAAGTCATTTGACTTATCTGAGTATCAATTTCCTCATTTATTAAATGGAGAGGATGGACTACAGAGATTCTAAGTGTTTCTTACAGATCTAAAATGCAGTGTGATTAGTGGTTACCTCTGGGGAAGGAGGAAACACACTCATACAAAGAGAAGCCGTTGTCTATTTAAATAGAATTTCTTCTCATCACGTCTTTCTACTCCTTTTTGTTCTGAATATTTGTAATAAAATTGGTAGGTATTGTAATTGGCCAAATCCCAGCTGTGACCTCATAGCAGGAGGGAGCATCAAAATTTGGGTCCTCCTCTCTCCTAGTCTTTGAAAATTGATGGGAAGCAACCTCCTGGCTCAGTTTGGCCCCTGGGTGTTATCCTGGAGTAGGACAAGTGTGCTGTGAAGGAGAGAGAAGGGATGAGGAAGGGAAAGAGCAGAGTCTGCATGGGGCAGATGATGCCACCACATGTGTCCTGACAGATGGAAGTGCCGATCGTATGTCCTATACAGTTCCCCGTTGGTTGGATCCTGCTGACTGCATTCCTATGGTAATTTAACAATTCTTTCTGAAGCAAAATAAATCATACATATGTTCACTCCATGTGGATCCATTTATTCGATATTAGAAGGCCAGCATGATGAGCTACTATCAATTGACAGTATTTGCTACTGTTCCGTCAGTTTGAAAGTGTGACTAAGAGAAACTTATGGGTGTTTTGGAACTATTCAAACTTTTTTTTGTTATTAAAATTGGAAATATTCCATTTTTAGACTTGATATCTTGTCTACTACACCAAATTATAGGCTCATTAACACATTGTTAATAAATGGCATGATGGCAAGCCAACTCTTTCGGGGGAACCCCTTCCCCAATTTATAGCATCTCTGTGGTGTAAACACTCCTTCATGGCTGATTTCAGGCTACCAATGTGATGTTACTAACATGGACTTAGAAAGACCTGGGCAGAATCGGCAATCAAGAGCCATAAAACTTTAAAGTTCCTCATTTAAAAAAGTGTGAGTCATAACCTAATTTTACAACCCCCTATTAGGTTGGGATCTGCAGTTGGACAGTGATTTAAGGGCCCGTCTCCCTCAAGCATCTTTCTACTGGCTTTTCTAATTCGCTTGAAATTCCCACATCACTCACATAAGGTAAGGCCTTGATGGCTCCTGTTAAAATACAGAGCATGACAACAATCAGGCCAGTATCAGCTGTTAGCATCTTAAGGGGCTACGTATGCAGATTTTCTGTCCAGTCAGCACTGAGAAATCCATGCAGACAAGTTCTAGACAGGTTATTGGGCCCCCTGGGCTGCTAAGGGTCCTCATGAAGCTCTATCTAGGTCACAGGTGGGCCTCCATGACTAATGTATGTTCTTAAGTATATCCCTACTAGCTCTGGAAACGATTCAAGATGACTTACAAAGAAATATGTAGTACAGCAAGGTCAAATGGGTAAAAACAAACGAGGCAAAGGGAAAATGATGGTAGGAGAATAGGATGGAACCAGGGGCAAGGCAAATATGCAAATCACATTTCTTGAAATTCTATATGCTTATAGAGGTTAGCCATGCAGTTGAGTTAAAAATTCCTAGAAGAATGTGTGAAGAGAAGTAAATGAGTCGCATGATATAGAAGATAAAAAAATCAATCCATTGCTTCGACAAGTCCAAGTACTTCTGTCATCAAGACCAGAGTGAGATTTCCGCAGTAGGTCTTCCAAGACAGAACGCTGGTAACGTAAACAACACTGTCTTTGCAACATCTTCGGACTAAATGAGTGACAAGCTTCAAATGACCCTTTTTGATAATACTCTTTTTTTAGCCAAGAGCATTATATCAAAGTGCAATTCAGTAGAAGAACTTCTGCAGGTACCCACAACGATGCATCCTAGGGATAAAGTCCCTGGTGATCTGGTTTCATCTAGGGATAAGTTATAAATTATCTAGTTGTTCTCAAGTGCCAGTCTGCAGTCAGTGATGAAATTTCCATGGGTTCATGATGAAAATTAAAAAACAGTACAGTAAGTAGTGAATTTTCCATAACACTAAATTTCCGTAAAACTTTAATTTAAAAAACTATCCTTTCATTACATCCTTACTTGGTAAAATATGTTAGCAACCTATGTCAGTAACCATCATAAGTTTTTTTAAACTGGTGCCGTGATATATAAAAATCTGGGAAAGCACTCACCTAAGAGAATGGAAAGACACATAATCCTCCATGAATATTATTTTTCTCAGCAGGGCTTTAGATATCTTTATAACTTGCAGCAATACACTAGAAATTATACCCTTTGACAAATATATGGAATGCAGCTCTCCAATGTTACAAGTTTAATGCAAAACCACAAGTTTTGAGAATCAGTCAATCTGGGGGTAGAATTGGTATACTGTTATAAAAATTTAGGAACCAGACAAGGACCATGCCTAAATACAAGCCATCCCCATTGTCCCTCTGAGTTGAGTGAGATTCCCATGTTTTATACCATTAGGCACTGCCACAATAATTCTAACCCAGGAGCACTTGAAAGTGGATATAACCAAGTGTTCATGTATACCATTAAACAACAACAATCAAAAACTCCAAACAAAAACTACACAATAATAATACCTATAGAATCCTTAGCTTTGGGTAATTGAGCTTTCTTGGATTTCTTGAAAGATTAACAACTAATGGATGACATCATCTGGTGGACGTGATTAGTAGATGTATATAATAGTTAATATTTATTGAGTACTATTCTAAGCATTTTACATGTAAATACATTCAATCCTCATAGCAACCTTATGAGATAAGAATTATTATTATTATTATTATTATATCCCCATTTTAGAAATGAACAAACTGAGGCCAAGAGCTGTTAAATACATGTCACCAAACTCCTAAGAGGTGGAACCAAGCTTCAAACTGACAGAGTGACCCCAGAGACCATACTTAGAGTAAGATGCTTCACTGACTCTTTATCTAGCTATAAGCCTGGAAGAAGTTGGAAGATATCTGCCAGAAATTGTGCCCTTGGTCTTAGAATAGTTAATTTGTGACCATTCTGTCTGGCAGTAACCAGATCACAAGGACAATTTTCTTGGAAGGCCACTTCTAACCTGTAATAATAAAATCATATCATCTTCAGATAAGAAAGTGCTTGTTGTTCTGTTCTCTGAGTCCTTGGGCTCCAACTCATCTAGAAGTAGCATCAGATTGTTTCGATATGACTTAAAAACAAGGAAGATGGGGAGTGGAGGGTGATTCTCGTGCTCAGAACATGTCCTCATTCTGTACACAAAATTTTATTGGGTTGGCCAGGTCACTCCTGAATCCCTGGATCATGGAAGATACTGGGGAACAATCTCTGCATGAACACAAATGTCTATGGTGTCGGTATCGAATTCTGGAGACTTGGCCCACATCAAATTCTATTCCACTGAGTCAAAGACCTAAGAAAGATAAAAATAAACTGCCAACACTTTTATTAGGCCTACTGGATTTCTTCCAAGAAAAGAACATGAGAATGGGCAACAGTAGATTAGCTGTGTCTAAAGCTGGCCTTCTGGGATGAGGTGGAACCAGCAGTCACCTCATCATTAGTCTGTTCCCCAGAGCTTGGGGCGTCTCTGTGGTGCTTTCAGCTGGGAAGCCCTCTAATCTCTCACACCGACTCCCCATTCCAATTTGTGCCACTTTTCACGGTACGTTGTCACCATGGCAGCACTCCATGCCCTTTGGGTCTCTGGTCTGCAGTCATATGGGCTCTCTTCAGCAGGTGAGTCAAGAGAAGTTCAAAGTATTTGTAAGTTAAGAAATCACAGGTGCCCAGAACCGATAAGGGTCCAGCTTTTCAGACTATTCTCACCAATTTCCCTGAGCCCAAATATTGTACTTCTATCTCCAACCTTTCGGGCAGAGTTTAACCTCTTGGTTTTGGGCTGCTCAGGGAACCTATTCTCCTTCTACTTCAGATACTTCTTTTTTTAACTCAAACTCTTCTCTGCTTTTCTAGCCTCTCCTTTTTAACCTGCAGTCTGGAGTCTTTGTTCTTTTTGTAATGCAAATCCTTCAAGTCTCTGAGTTTCTCCTCGGGAAAACAACCTTGTTTATCCACAGTTATCTGTCCTGTCATTGACATATCTACATGCAATAGACTACCCACAAGAGGCCAGTACAAACAGTGGAGGCATCTCACCACAGAGGGGCCAGAAATAGAGCTACGGGGGCACAGAGGACAAATTTGCCTGCGTAATTTTCCTACTTCAAAAATTGTTACTTTTGACTTGACAGAGGAACATTAAATATCCAGGCATAGACTCATTCAACAAATGTTTTTTGGTAAAGCACTGTGCTAAAGCCAGCCGTGAAGTTCCTTGGGTCCTGACTTTAAGGAGTTTGTAGTCTAGTAGGAAAGCTGTGGCATGCATTATATGATATAAGTGATTCTATTGTAGGTAGGTAGTGATACTGCTATAAGAAATGTACAAAGTGTTGTGGGAGCTCAGATTACTTTGTTAATGAGAAATCAGAAATGAATCAAAATAAAAGAAAGTAGAATAAGAATGTTTGAGTGGGAGTACATTTAAAGGTCAACTTGTCCATCTGATTATAGGTGAGACAAACAGACTCAAATACGTTTTTAAAAATAAACACGAAGATATATAGTTTAATTGTGACAAAATTGGGTCTAGAACACAAGTCTCTGGATTTCTAACCTGGAGCTATTTTCTCTATGCTAAGTAGCTTTCTCCAATAACCCAAGAACATGTGGACCACAAATTGAATTAGCAATAGCCAGCAAAGCTGTTTTTTAAAAACTAAGACAACTGTATTAATTGGAGAATGTCTCAGAAAAGACAGGAAAGAACTCTTTGGTTATATTTGGCATTGATTCATTTCTTGTTATAAGAAACTACATGCAAAGGAGAGCTAGGAAAATAAAGGAATAGGAAATGAGACCATAAGAGAGGCTATAAAAAAGCATGTTAATGGGGAAATTCTTCAGCCTTCAGGGATCAGGAGATCCCCAACCAGCTGTTCTCCATCTCTCCAGAAGGTAGAAAACCAGAGAAAATAGACTTGACTATCAAGCAGAAGAGATAAAGTTAGATGTAAGGAAAAGGTCCCTGATCTGAAGGTCAAATACTCACAGAGAAAGGAAGCTGCAGAATGCTGTGGATTGCCTTTCCCTCTCAGTCTTTATACCTGGGAACCAACACCTCTCCCAGAAGATCTGCCTGGAATTGAGGATGGATTGAAAGGCCTTTTAAGGACCCCTCCCAGATTTGGAAGATTATTCCATCCTAATACCCATGCCCTTATGATCTTATAAATTAGAGAAAAGCAAAAAGATAAAAATAAAATGTGACATAATATTTCCTGGCCATTAGAAAGATAATGGGATCAGACATTTCTGTAAGACGTGAGGTCTCTGAACTGAAAGAGCTAATGAAGTATATGGTTTTGCAAATGGTAATTTTTTTGGTCAAGGCTAAACCAGAGATTGAGAAGGAGCCAGGCTTGTTTCTTGAGTCTTTCCATGGAATTTCCAGAGTCTTCCCATTTCCACTCTCTCCTTCTCCTTCTCCCAAATTATCATCCCTCAAAACAACTCTCAGTTGTTGGTGAATCTCTGAATTATTAATTAAGAATGCCGTAAGTCCCTGGTTCTAAAACCTGGGCATAGAATCATCTAGAAAGTTGAAAATAAAATAGAAAAGCCCAGGTCCTATTCCAGAGATCTGGCTTAGTAGGTGGAAGTTGAGGCCTAAGCATTTGTAGTTTTGAAAAACTCTCCAGGTGGTCCCAATGCCCAGGTTTGTGTATAATTATCTTGTGATATTTTTCTCTCCCAGAGGTATTGTCCCTTTAACAAGGATCTCTTGAAGACCTCTGAAATTTTCAAATCCCCAGTGAATTTGAGATGGTGAAATTTTTGATGCAGGTGGTCAGAGACGTAATTTGGAGGATTTCATCCCCTGAATTTCTCCATATGGACTCCACCTACTCTTCAGACTTGATAGTGACCTTGGCTTTGCAAAAGGAAGTGTTGCCATTGCATGGGATTAACTCTAAGGAAGGGAGTAGGATCTCAAATACCTAGGACATGTGGCAGCATCCCTAGGGAAGGACGAAGTGAAACACCAGGCAGGTAGACCAGCAGATCCGCTGCCAGGGCTCCCTGGTTGGCTGTGTAACCTGCTCTCGACTGGTGTTTTGTATTCTTTTATGAGATGGTCAGACAGGTGCAGCTACAAGAGGAGACAGAGGAGAGGCTCAGGAAAAAATAAAGTTTACTATACTCACAGGTCCATGAGGGCATGGCATGCTATATGGGGCCACATGGGAAAGTCACCAGAGTGATCAGAAGGCAGAAAACAGGAATACAGGTAAGATTTACAGCCTTTATTGGGGTTTCCTTGAGAAAAGCAAAGCAGGGCAGGGTAAACAGTTTAGGACTGGCTACTTTGAATAATTTCTGCAGGCTTTGGGCTATAGGGGTGGTCCCTGGTTGCCTGGCACCCAGCCCTGGGATATCTAAGGCAGAGGAATATTGCCTCCTGGGGTGTATGGGCCAGGTAGAGAAAGTAAGGCTCTGGATTGGTTAGTTTGCATTTCAAGGGTATGTGTCTGGCTGGGTCCTTTTTTATATCTCTAAAAATTGGCTAGTCCAGGGAAGGGCAGTCTTTCCCCAGACAGAAAGGTTTTTTTTAAAGATGTCAAAACAACATAACATACAGAAAATTAAAAATATTTACAATACAATTGGTTTCCTATTGAGGGGCTTTATTATTATTATTATTATTATTATTATTATTATTATTTACTATATCCTATGGACTTGTCCCTGTAGTGTCATACACTGCTGAGGTTGTATAAAATCTAGAGAAACTAGGAGATTTGCCAGCTTTGTCTCCCTTCTTGAGCCATTTTTTAAAAATCAGCCAAGGAACCTAAAGGACAATAAGGAATGAGTCTGCAAGTAAATTGACTATGAATTGTTTACTGACCCTCCCTCAGGTTTGCTGCCCTGATCCTCCAGCCCTGACACATAATCAGAGCTCTTCTGAGAAATTACTTGCTTCATAAATTGGAGTACTTGAGTATCACACTGACAGGAACTCAATAGTTTTCTTGAAAGGATTTGGTCAGACTGAACTGGCTATTCATTAATAAATGGTAGCAATGCCCAAGTAGTGATTACCAACTAGTGTCCATCCCAACTATAGTGTGGCAGATTCTTAGCTGTCTTTCCAAAATCTCTTCCCTTCTCCTTGGGCACATAACTGCCTAGTTAGAGACTAGATTTCCAACCAAAGTTGCATCTAGGTGTGGCCACGTGCTTAGATTGTGCCCAGTGAAATGTGAGCAAATCGATGTAGGTAACTTCAGCCTAAACTAATTGAAAGGAAATTGCTTGCTCAGGACTCTCTTTTGTCATGAAGTGGGAAGCATGCATACCATGCAGCCAGCCGCAGCCACGTATCAGAGGCTAGTGCCCCAGGGGAGCAGAGCAATGAGATGGAAGGAACCTGGGACTCTGAGGCATACTCTGGAGTTGAGCTAACTTGCCAACCTGAAGTACTCACCTTGGGACTTTTACTTAAGAAATAAACTTCTATTTTACTTAAACCATTGTATTGTGGGTCTCTTTGTTATGGCTGCTGAGATTTTACCTAATTAATATACATAGTTACAAGATGCCACTTTTTATTTGTTTTTCTAAAAGGGATTATGGTTTTCATAGAAACAAAGAACCTTAGAATGTAGAAAAAGTTACAGGTCACCTTGTCCAACTTCCCTTCTATGCAGGAATCCCCTCTACAACATCCCTTCACGAGGTCACCCAGGCTCCGTGCCAACCCTTTTGTGGTGGGATCTATACCACTTCACCAGAACAGCCAGACCATGGGGCTGCTTCTTTTACACTTTTATACCTTTCCTCCTGTGACCAATGATGTAGTGTGTTGCTGTAAGACAAACTGGCCTATAAAGCATCTAACTCATCCTTCCTCAAAATATGGTCTATGTAACACCCATTCTAGAAGATGCTCCTCAAATAAAGCATTCTGGAGCCAAATAAGTTTTGAAAACACTTATACTATACCTCCCTCTGAAGATTCACAGTATATATTAATATTTTAAAGTTTAGAAAAGTCTGAAATTAAGAAATTTGTTTAACTTGGTTTAATCCAGCATTTATTAAACATATTTGGCCACAAACCACCTCCAGATGCTTACTTCTTTTCCTGAGTAACATCTGTCAGTGTCATGTAGAACTAGTACGATCTGTAAAACACATTTAGGAAATGCAGATCTAACCCATGACCTGGACTTAACTGGCACTATTTCTTAGACCACTGAGCAGGTCAACCATGGATACACAGAATCTAACCCTACGTAGGACAGAAAAATGTTGGAATTTGTTTATATTTCTTGATTATTGGATGTTAGCCCAGTCAGTAGCAAACAGGAAATGTTTTTATTTGAGAATATACCAAGGACTCCAGAGACAAAGGAAATACACACCCCAAATAAAATCTTCACCCAACAAACCATAAACATGTAGCTAAACTCTTCCTTCCCAGTACCCATTTTTGCAGAGTTTACTAATACAGAATCTAATCTTTTCTGATAAGAAAACCTGTTTCTCTTCCATTTAATGTCAGCCTGGTTTAAGCAGAAAGAGTATGGGTTCCAGAGTCAAACAGAGGTAGATTTGAATTCCCCTTACTGTTTGTGTGCTTCTGGGGAAGATATTTACTCTAACTGAGCCTCAATTTCCTTTTTTATAAAATGGGGATATAAATACCTCATTATGTCTGCAGGGATTAAGTGACATATTGCCCGCAAAAGCCCCAAGCAAAGCTCCTAGCACATAATAGGAGTTTTACAAATAGTAGAGTTATCTGAACTTCTCTACCCTCACCTTACCCTCCCCTTTCTAAATGTTTATATCTATTTCAGATTGACCTTATCATATATTTCATTACTATAGAATGCCTCCCATATTCCTTAGCCAGATCCAAGAAATTTATTTAACATCCATTGAAAATTAATGTGTATCATTTGTTCATCTTGCTGCCCAGATAATGTCTTTCTCTTCCTGATAGCTCTTATAGAATATGAATAGTCAAGCTCTCTTTCTCTTTAGTTCAGTGAATTTTTTGAGTTCCATCATTGAGGATGCTACAGTGCCCCTTACTGTAATAACTGATTAATATTTGAAAAATATCACAGACTTGACCACATTAACATTTTCCAGCAAAATCATTTTTTTTCCTTCTTTACACGGACAAAATATTATGACTGTAATTAAATTTCATTTATTTCCCTACATCTCTGTTTTAACAGGTGAGGGCATTAGATGACACTGAAAGTCAAAACTACACTTTTAGTAACCCAAGAATTTTTCAGGAACTGAAACAGGTCAAAAGGTTAACTAAAAGTTAGAAATTTGTTTGAAGTTTTGTTTGTTCATCAAAAGGCAAACATTTTGTCTGTGGCTCTCAGTGAGTAGATGTATCATACAAACCCTCCCTTGAGAACAATTATAAAATCTGAACTGCATTTTTAAAAATCCAGCTATTTGAAGATACTAGAGAGCAACCAAAGCAGCCAGGACTTTAGGGGCCAAGATTCCAGAGATATCCCTTGATATAAAAAATTTCTAAGGCTAGAACAAGAAAGGAATATTACAGGCTACTCACATTCATGAGCATAACTGTAAATATCATATACAAAATATTTACAAACAGAATTCAATATTATATGTAAAGTGAATAATACATCATGATAAAACTGAGTTTATTCCAGGAATGCAGGGTTGTTTAACATTAGAAAAATCAATCCATGCAATTTTTTACCTTGACAGAATAAAGGGAAAAAATTATATGATCATCTCAATAGATGCAGGATAATTATTTGATCAAGTTCTACACCTCAAGGATGTGTAGAAAGCTAGAAATAGAAGGGGACTTCTTTAATATAAAATTAAAAATGTTTCTGCAAAAATCTACAACGAACATTGTACCTTATGGGGAAATATTAAAAACTTGTCTCCTGAGATCAGTAATAAGAGAGAGATGTCTGCATCAGTTCTAATCAACCCTGTATTGGAGGTTCCAGGCAATGAAATAGGCAAAAAATAAATAAATATCATAAAGACTGGGAAAGAAAACATAAAACCACCATAATTTGCAGATAATATGATTGAGTACATTGAAAACCCATAAAGATAAACTATTATAATTAAAAAGTAAATTTAACAAGGTGTCTGGACACAAGATCAATATGCAGAATTCAACTGTATATCTATATACTAGACACAAAAAACTAGAAATAAAATTTTATAATGATACCATTTATATCAGCATAAAACATTAAATACTTTCATATTAAAATGTGTATAAGACCTCTACACTGAAAACCACAAAACATTATGGAGAGAAATTAAAGAAGATTTAAATTATAGAGGAATATACGTTACTCTTGGATTGGAAGACTCAATATTGGAAAGTTGTCAATTCTCCCCAAATTGATCTATAAATTTAATGCAATCAAAATCCCACAGGCTTTCTATATGTGTATGAGTGTGTGTGCATGTGTGTAAATTGACTGGTTGCTTCTAAATTTTATGTGAACAACTAAGGGCCAAGAATAATCAAGACAACCTTGAAGAACAAAGTTGGAGACTTATTCTGCCAGATATCAAGGCTTACACAATGCTACAGTAATAAAGACCGTGTGATGTTGTGCAAGGAGAGATAAATACATCACTGGAAAAAAACAGAGTTCAGAAATAGACCAACACATATAATGGCATTTTATTTATGGCAAAGATTGCTACTGCAAAGCAGTGGAAAAGTATAGTCTTTTTGATAAATGATATTGAGTCAATTGGATATCTATATGGAAAAAATAAATATTGATTTCTACTTTGCACTATTCATTAAATCCAACTCCAAGTTGATTGTGGACTTAAATATGAAGAAAACATAGGAATGTAACACTGGAATACACAAAGGTGTCTTTCATGGGCTACCAAAGGCATTAAGCATAAAGAAAAAAATGGATAAATTGGACTTTATAAAAATTAAGAACTTTTATTTATCAAAAGAGATGAGAGTGAAAAAGCAAGCCTCAGACAGGCAAATATGTAATATATATATCTAATATATCTGGATATCAGATATATATGTATATATAATAACTCCTATAAATCAGTAAGAAAAGATAGATATTATTCACCATTCCCTCTCAAAAAAGGGGCACAAATTTTGAGCAGACTTTTCACCAAAGAGGATCTCCAAATGGTCAGTAGATACATGAAAATGTGCTCAACATCATCAGTTATCAGATAAATGCAAATTAAAGCATGATGAGATAACACTGCATACTCACTAGAGTGGCTAAAAATTTAAAACCCGACAATACCAAATGTTCGTAAGGATGTGGAGCAACTGGAATTACACATGCTGCTAGTGAACATATGAACTGGTACACCCCTTTGGAAAAATGTTATGCAGCATCTACTAAAATTGAACATATGCATGCTCTAACTCCACTACTAGAATTAGCAATCTCACTAGTGGGTATCTATCTTTCAGAAGTGCATACATATATCCTTTAAGATGTTGGTTCTTGGTACAAAAATGTCCACTCAGGGATATTTATAATAGTCCCAGGCCAGAAACAACTCCAATGCCCTCAATAGCATAATGGACAAAGAAGTTTTGATACATTCATAAAATGGATACTGTACAACAATGAAAATAACAATTTACTGCTACAGGCAACATGGATAAACCTTACAAACATAATGTTAGGCAAAAGAAGCCAGATATAAAAGGGTTAGTGGATGGGAGAGTTATTGATTACTGATTAAATTTCTTTAAAATAGCTGATTTATTCAGCAGACTTACTATTTCTTCTTGGGTAAATTTTGATAATTTATATTTTTCTTGAAAATTATGTTTTCAACTTTATTGGCATAAAATTAATTATAGTAATCTCTTAAGGTTTTTAAAGTTGCTCTTGTAGCTGCAATTTCTACCTGATTCTTTTCTCCAAGAATTCCTCAATACCATTCCTCAATGGCCATTGATGGTACCCACCCCATTGTCTTCCAGTGACATTATAAGCTTATTCCTTTTGTCCCCTTAAAATCTTTTTTGTCACTTCAAGAGATTTGAAGAAGAAAGGAAGATAGATGTTTGCCTTTTTTGATCCAATATTCCCCCAACAAGCATCTTTTTTTGGGTATCTGCTATTTACATATTTTTAAACAATGTATAAGGTTACAACCAATAGTATTTTAATATAATTAATATATCCTCAGTGAAAACTCTCTTTGGAAATAGTTACCATTGGCAATTTATTATTTTATCATTAAAACTCTTGTGAAGGAAACTGGTGGGTGTTAGGGAAAGAAAATTCCTGTCAGATGTTGTGAGTATCCAGATACTATTTATCAAGCAAATACTTCCACAGTGCATGCTTATTTCATTCAAATTCACATCACTAGGAGAGTAGTAAGTCCGTGTGTCAGTCATGTTTTCATTGTAAATGAAGCTGAAGCAAAAGAAGGGATTTGTGAACCAAGCCCTAAAGCAAACAGGTAGTTAGTGGCAGGTACAGGAAAAGATGCAGATGAGTCAAGGTGACAAACACAAAGAAGCCTAGTGATCTCTGAGGGATCCGATGAACCTCTGCATGAAAGTCAGAGAGCACCCCTCACAAATAGTTTAAAAGCCCTACTCATCTCAACAGCAACACTGGATCATATTAAAGTGCACAAATGCCTTCAAAATTCTGAGGAAGGAAATAATTTTCTATCTAGGATTCTATATCCAGAAAAACTATCAATCATCTGTGAGGGTAGAATAAATACATTTCAGACATGCAAGGTCTCAAAAAATTTACCTTCCATGTACCTTTTCTTAGGAATTTACTAGAGGAAATATTCTGCCAAAATTTGGGATTAAACCAAGGAAGAAGACAGCTTAGGACCCAGGAAACTGAAGATCCAAAACAAGATGGAGGTGAAGGGTATTCCCAGGAGGACGGTCAATGGAGGGAACGAGTGGAGACCACTGTACAATAGGCCTTGAGAACAACTGGTTCAGACTGAAGCAGATCAGAAGGTCCTGGGAGATATGTTTGCAAGAAGATTAAGTTTGTACCACACCTAAATGAGTTTCAAAATATAAGATAGACACAGTTATAGGGAGTTTGGATTGAATTTGTGATTTTCATAGAAAATTAATAAAATAAAAACATGATAATTATTAACTTCAGGGAAAAGAAAACATAAAGGAAAAGTAATTATAATATGCTACAAGCTCAACTGTGAATAATATTTATGTCCTCAAACTAATACTGATTACTGTTCTAAATGTAGTCATGTGCCACATAATGACTTTTCGGTCAACAATAGATCGCACACACGACAGTGGTCCCATAAGATTAGTACCATATAGCCTAGGTGTGTAGTAGGCTATACCATCTAGGTTTGTGTAAACACATTCCACATTTTTACAACAACGAAACCACCTCATGACGCATTTCTCAGAATGTATCCCTGTTGTTAAGTGACACATGACTGTAAAATTATGACATACAACTACACAGGGAGAAGAGGGGATGAGAATTCTGTGTTTTGTAGTTGAGGCAATACCTAAAGCTCAAACAATATAATATTTAGAGATATTGAGGTAAATAACCAAAAGAATCTGTTAAAAACATTTTTTAAAGTAGCTGCCTTTGGGGAGCGGATAAAGGAGGGCAGGTGAGAACTACTATTTTTCATAACAAATCTTGTAGAGCTATTTGATTGCAACAACAAGCATGTCAAATTACGATAAAAATAGAAACTAAAAAATAAATCTACGAAAAGACTTGAATTTTATGTGATCTTGGGCAAGTAACTTAACCTCTCTGGACATGATTTGTAAAATAAAAGGCTAGGATAGGTAACCTTGCGTTTTGGATGATCTCTGGCCCAATAAATTTAAGTGTTAAGCAACCTAGTTCTAACTTTAAAACTCAATAAGATCCTAGGAAATGGAGTCCAAATTTCAGAATTGGGAGGGATAATGGCGTCATCTAGTTGGATCCTTCAGTTTCCAAAGAGGAAACTCAGAGAAGCCAAGTGATTAGTTTACAGGCACCAGCTCATTAGTGGCTGAGAACATACTGGGACGTGGGTGTCCAGCTCTTGATCCAAATATTCTTTGCATTTTACCATGGTGCCAGCGAGAGAGGGCTTTGTGAAAGAGATAGATAAAACCCCACAGAACCACATAAAACCAATTCTTAGAATATTATTTCCTGTGGTTAAGCAGGAAAAGTGGTTTGATTGAACCTCTTCCTTCCACCCATCCCACCTCCTTCTTGACAGAGTTGTGTGCCTAACTCTAATTGCAGCAAAGGTTAACGGCAAGAAAGGCATATTTCTAATACAGAGATGAATCCATCTTCCAATATAGACATTGCACTAGTACCAATTTCATTGTGTGTCACCAAACCTTCCCTGAGGCCATTAGTAATTTTCCAGACTTATGTTCACACTGAGTCTGCGGTTGAATCAATGCTGGAGTTGTAACGGAGACACCAAGTGAGTACATAAAGCACGAGATGGTCTGCAAACAGTGTTACAGGTGCCATTCTGCCCGGAGCACACTCCGTATGCCTCGAACCTCTTCCCTTCCCCCAGTCAATTTGCTGTGCTCGCCTGCATGCAAATACAAAAGGGAAATCTAAGACCAGTTACTAAGGAGACAAAACAGGTGCTCACATGAGTCATCCTCTCTTTGAAGGGAATCTGGGTAAATTTTCTATGGTGGAAGCTTCAGAGCTGATTAATTCACTTTTGACATCCATTTCAAGGCACAAGGGCTGAAGAATTAATTTCAAATTAAACCTTACTTTTTCCACAACACTGGCAGGTGAAAACGGAAAATGATTCACTGCAGTCTAGTCTGGGGTTACAGGAGAATCCCTGCACCCTTCATAGGAAAGGAGCAAGAGGCAGAAGCTTCTGAATGAATAGGCAGCTCTGCCTCTGGGCTAAGGAAAAGCGTGGGTGACAAATGAGTTATTTGGCCCAATAGAAAGAGCTGGAAAAGGGACCGGATGTTAAAGTGATCCTATCTTGTTGTCCTAAATCCTACAGAACAGCCAGTCCCATCCAGACAGTCAACCTTGATAAGATAAAGGATTTAGAGGGATGCGGGGAGGGGGGAAGGAAATAAGAGGGAACAGAGTTTAGTTTTGACTTTCATTCTGGGAGACAGCAGCATGATGGAAACATCGCTGGTTTAGCAATCGGACAGGTGTTGCTTGCAGATCCAGTAATGCCACCTAATAGCTCTGGGTCCTTAACCTTTCTGAGCATCGGTAATGTATAAACAATGCCTACCTCACAAGGTTGTTGAGGACTTACACGTAGCAAGCACCTAAGACATTTTGGGATCCCCTTCCCTTACCCTATGACCTATAAGCACAAGTTTAGATAGAAGCGTAGAAACCCAGAGCCAGAAAGGGGCCTTAATGATCTCACTTGACCACTCAGAATGCCTGAAAAAATTCTAAAACCCTTAAAAGGGGTCCAAAAGTCTTCCAGCTTCTGCTCCAATACCTCCAGTAAGAGGGCATTTCCACCTCTATAAGGAAGCCCTCTTATCTTCTGATGACTGTCTTAGAAAGTCCTTTACCTATTTATCTTAGGTTGAGCCCCTGTAGCCACACAGAACTAAACTAGTCTAATCACTTCCACAGGAAACATAATACTTATTTTCTTCTGATGTGATAGATTCTGAACACAATATGTAACTTTTCCCCGTGAGTCTGATTGCTGTTTCTCCAATAGTTTGTAGCAGAGACTATGGTCTAGCCACCGAAATCCGTTCTCTCTTTCCCTCATTACCACAGAATTATAGTCAAGTAGATGGAGTGGCTACCTTCCTCAGCCTCCCATGCAGTTAGGGATGGGCACATTGGGTGACAGTGGAATATGAGCAGAAGTGATGAGTGCCAATTATTGGTCAGCACCTTAAGACAGTGGATATGTCTTCTGCATGCACTTTCCCTATCCCTTCAACTGTAATCTGGTCATACTGGTGACCCTGTAGTAGATGATAATGCCCCGAAGGATGATGAAGCAATGATGGTGGAAGGAACCTGGTTCCCTGAATGACCCTATGGAACAGAGCCACCTGCCATCCTAGATCACTCACCTGGAAGTGTTACACAAGAGAGAAGCAAGTTTCTTTGTTCTATAAGCCACTGTATCAATGGATCTCATTGATTCATCAGCCTAGACTTACCATAACTAAAATAGGTCCTCTTAAGGTATTCCTGAGAAATGGGTACAATAATCAGGTTGTATTGTAGTTTTACTAGAGCAAAACACTTATATATATTTTGCCAGATACTGTCATATTTTATAAATGGAATCCAAGGTTAATTATTCTTGTGTATTCACATCATATTGACTGTAAAATAAGCCAAAACCTTAAAACTTTTTTCCTATGTTGTTGCTAAAACGCAATTCCTATACTTGTGGAATTGGTTTTTGGCTGCAAGGGAAATTCCTTATCTTATTAAACATCAACTGGATAGATGTAATACATCATTCCAGCTTGCCAAGATCTTTTTGCTTTTTGGTTCATCATGCACTCTCTTGGTTGCCCCTCTCAACTTTCCAGTGATCCATACTTTTGAGCATCATGCCAGCAATAGCTTTAGTTTAGCTTAATTTCATCTTTTGATGCTTGTATCAAGGAGTAAAATACCTTATATATATTTTTTCTGCTAAAATGATCCTAGAGTTCTCAGTCTGCATTTTAATGGTATGGTTATGGTCCCCTATAGTGCAGGTAATATTTACAAGGTTGCCCCTCACATTGGTGCATTGCAATGAATAGTGCAAAAATGGCAGAGTTAGCACCAATATGCCGGGATTCGTACTTAGCCCAATGCCTACCTTCTCCATCCTGCAGCAGGTGTGGAAACCTTGTTCACCCGCAGGATTGAACTGCTTGTCTCTAAATGGAAACAAGGCCCAGCTCTTCTACTTCTCAGAGAATGAGTTCCCTTTGTTCCTCCTCATTTGTAGACGTACATCTGCAGACACAAACATATAAACAAATGTGTTTCCGTTTTAATTATCATCACCTGTAAATGGACACACTGATGCAGCAGACTGATTAGAAATTAACAATGCAGCATCATTCTGAAGCTAAAAGCCAAATTTTAGCTTCTAGTAACTATTTAAGATCAGAGTACAATTACTGAATAAAAATAGTTCGACTGATTAATTTTAGTAGAAATGAGGGGGCCGATAATACCTGCCAGGTATAGTTGGAATTAGCACTGAAAATCACCTTACATTTCTGTATGTTTCTGTTGCCAAACATAATACCAGTGCTGACTGAATAACTGGTGTGGGAGGGCAGAGTCTTAGACTGGGAGCTGTTTCCTGGCCCTCACTGTGCTCTGTGCTTCTGCAGCATCCCTGCCTTCTTTTGCCCTGGGGCTCCATCATCACCTTTTGAATTCCCAGGCTTATTAGGGAATTTCCAGCCAGATGTGCCTAATACTCCAATTCTATGCCAACTTAAGCTAGTGGTCTTAAGAAGGAAGACATAATACGCACCTGTTAGATCAAACACAGATCAGAGATATGATGGCCTGTGTTTTGAGTCCTGTTGGGAGTGAATTCGGCATCATCAAATCTTGGGAATAGAATGGATCCCAGAGATCCTGGAGGGATTTGGTACATTCCCACAAAATAACCTTATCAACCATGCCTGGAGCAGTGCTGATGTTCCACAGAGCCTGACCTCTGACCACCAGCCATCATCTGTTAGAGCCTTCTAGTTGCTCTGCCTTACTTGTCTTCAGAGCAAAAAAAATTTCAACTGATTGATGATGAATACTTGGAAATTTCTTTCCATCTTAGTGTCTCCCACGTTTATCTGCATAGCTTCTTCATGCACTTTATTCTGTAGTGTTAATAAAATAGCATGGAAAATAATAACTACCTGTGGTTTCCATTGAAGTTGTGTCTTTCCTCTTTGGCCCAGTTTTTCCCCATCTTGCTTTCCCACACACTTTCTTTATACTTCTCTGTATACAGGGCAAACCTGCCACAGTTCCTTCAGCGTGGAGAAAAACATTTCATCTTTAACGGTTTTTCCTTTTGGTGAGGTACATATTCAAGACCTAATCTGGGCCTCTTCCCACGTTCCCTGTCTTAGCAAATGGCACTATTATGAGTTTATAGTTCAGAGATTGTTTCTTCAGTCACGTCCAGTCTACTAATAAGCCCATCAAAGGCATCTTCACTTCTGTTGCAGTGTTTTTTATCTTTAGCATTTCTTTTTGGTTCTTTCTTAGAATTTCCATTTCTTTGCTTACATTGTCCACTTGTTGTTGCATGTTGTCTACTTTATCCATCAGAACAATTATAAGATGTTATAATATCTTATAATTAAGATGTTAATCATATTGTTTTAAATTTTCTCTCTGATAGTTCCAACATTCCTGCTATGTCTGGTTCTGATGCTTGCTCGGTCTGTTCAAACTGTGTTTTTTGCCTTTTAGTATGTTTTGTAATTTTTTCTTGATAGGTGAACGTGGTATTCAGGGTAAAAGAAACTGTTGTAAATAGGCCTCTAGAGATGTGGTGGTGAGGTGTGGGGAGGGAAGTGTTCTATAGTCCTGTGATTAGGCCTCAGTCTTAGTGAGCCTGTGCCCCTGGACTGTGAACTTCACAAGTGTTTCTCAGTTTTTTTCTCCCCCTCAGGTGGGACAGGATGGCTAGAGACAGCTGGAGTTGAGTATTTCCTTTCTCCTGGTCAGTTAGGCTCTGGTAATACCCCAGAAGGTTAGGCTCTGGTTAACTAGTTCCCTCTGAGAGCAGGCCTTGTTAAGAAGAGCAGAGTGCTCTGGCACATTTCAAAATGGTTCCTTTTCCCGTCCCTCTGCTGGAAACATGAGGGCATTTTTTTCTCTGATGTTTACTGTGGGAACCTGGTCAACTCCTGGAGGTAAATCTCACAATATTTGTGCCCCCCTACCCCCCTGCGAGTTTTTAACTCGCAGAGTTGTCTACACAGAGTCTCCAGCAATTCACCAATTACAGTTCAGGTTTTCCCTCTCTGGCATTAGCTCCCATGGTAGTTTTTGCTCATGACTTTCTGCTCCAGTAAGCCAAAACTCTCTATATTCTCCTGTCTGTCTCCCTGATCAGGGGGCAGCAGTTTGCTTCCTTCCTCTTATGGATCCAAGAAGAGTTGTTGATTTTTCAGTCTTTTCAGCTTTTTACTTGTTGTTAGGATGGAGTGGCGACTTCCAAGCTCCTTCCATGTGGAACTGGAAACAGAAAGCCCTCCAATTATGAGTTTTTAATGAGTTTGGGAATCCATTTAGTTGTGTGATTCATAAACCTAGAATCTCATCCCTATATCACCCACCAAGCCCTGTTGACATTTTTCTCCTAAATAACTAAATAAATAGGCCGTCGTTCCCACGCTGGTCCAAGCCACCTCACCTCCTACCTGCTCTTACCACCCCCACTGTGGTCATCCTGTCACTGTTCCACACGCTGGAGCCAGAGTGATACTTCCAGAACAAAAACCTCTATGTTACTCACCCTTTTTCAAAACCCTTGTGATTAACAACAGCCAGGCGTTGCCAATGGAAAGCCTCTAAATGGACATAAACAGAGAATTCCTAGGTTCTGCAACAAAGACACAGAAAATTCTTCAATATAGTCCAGCAAGAATTTCATCACTGAGAACTAGGACTTTTGGCCTGGGTAATGTGGACGGCTGAGTGGCCAGAATTGTTCCTTACATGGGTAGGCAAAAACAGACTGGAAACCCCATGGTCCAAGGTCTGTCCCATTTAAGGGATTGGTCACTCTGACAGGCTGCTGGCCACAGCTGATACCCTGTGACATGTGAGAACCAGAGGGGGACCTGGAGGGTATCTTTTGTCCATGCTGTTCTTGTATCTACTTTGATGCTTCAAAAAGCCTGTGAGGGGAACTGACTGGTACCAGCAGGTTTCATATTCCCCATCCTCAAGGCTGACCCTGGTCTTCTTGTTCCAGGGCCTAAGATATCTTTCAATGAATTCCCATAGTTCTTATGACGAGACGAACTCTTTAGTGTGGCCCCTGGCTAGGTTTTCGGGCTCTCATCCTGCCCTGATTTTCCTCACTCTCTTTGTCCAGACACAATGACTTTCCACTTCTTTGTGTTTGCTGCCAATGCTCCCTCCCTTCCCAAAGCTGTTCTGTTAGCCTGGGATTTCTCAGCTAAATAACTTCCACTCATCTTTTTGATCTCAGCTCAAGTACCATTTCTTCAGGGAAGACTTTCCTGACCTGTCTAGCTAATCAAACCCCATTAGTGTAGGTTTTTATAGCATTTTGTGTCTCTTCCTAACATTGGTCACTATTGCAGTTTGCATATGTGTGTAATTATTTGATTAATGTCTGTTGCTCCATGAAAGCCGGGACAATATCTTGTTTTGCTTAGTATTGTTTCTCCTGTGCCTAGCCTTGTGCCTGGCAGTGGTAGGCACTCAATAAATTTAATGAGTGAATTAATGAATGCTCTTGAATTTGTTATAAAAAGGAATCATTGTGTAACTAACATTTCTTCTCTTTTTGGATGGGGTTTGGCAGTTCATCAACAAATATTTATTGAGCTTGCATGAAGCAGACAATATTGTTGTTTGTTTTTATATTTTTTAATAGTTCCATGGTATGTGGTATGGGAATGCTGTGCTGTGATTCTAAAGAAGACAAAATAAGGCATAACAAAAGGAGGCTGATCTTCTTCATCTTCTTTATGAAATATGCTAGAGTAAGATAAGTAACCAGAGACCAACAAGCAAGGAATGAAATTACTTCCAAAAATAACACAGAAGACAAGCTAGTGATGTAGCTCAGAATGATGGAAGGAAAGTAATCAATAGCTTCTTCTTTCTTCAGAGACTTTGTGCATTTTTGTTAAGGATTTCTCTGTTCTAGACAAGTGCAATCTGAGTTGGTGACTCACCACAGGTAGTACCGAGTAAGCTTTACATAATACATCCCAGGCAGCCAGCGTGAGCTGGTGTAAGTTTCTGTATCCAAGAGGGAGAAAGGCCATTCTGTAGCAGGGTTCTGGAGAGGGTCAGCGTCTGTAGGCCTGTGGCACAAAACAAAAGAAGCAGGAGTCCCATTCCTATTCTGTAGACTGATGCTGATTTAGAGAAATGCCACTGTTTTCACCACTCATCTGTGGGGACTGCATTTCCTTTACCAAATGGTTGTGTAACAGGAAAAGTGATTCAAGGGGAATTTAAGGCAGCAGTCTTGTTTACCAAATGTTAACTTTGGTCCGAGCACCAAGTTACTGATGTGTGCTGTGTGCAACAACATGATTTCATCCGCCACAGCAAGCATGGTGCAGATGAAACTTGTGAGGCTCCTGGGAAGGAGATTTGGCTGGTACTGAAGGGCCAGGAATGAAGGCTGAGGCTTGAAACCTTTCCTGATGGGGAGGGAGCAATAGCGAAGTAAGGACTCACTTATAAGTATCTGATGACTGTTGAATGGCATGTTTGTCTCACTGGAGAAATACCATGCATCTTGAGAGCATTTTTGTGGAGAACATGCTGTTTTGTTGACTGTTAAACCAGAAGCTTAAAAAGAAAAAAAAAAAACCTCTTATTTATCCCAGATGTCTACTGGAAACCCAATGCACTAAACTGGGGAACTTATTCAATGCCTGGAAAGGTAATATCTCATTTGAACTTGCTTTACAGAGGATGATAATAGAATGTGTCTTCATACTACACATTCATTAAATATGTTGTAGATTATGAAATTAATTAAAGAAATAGTTTGAAAAAATCCCAAACCATTTATGATACAGGCCAAGATTAATGCCCTTTCAAAAGATATGGATTAAAAGGTGAACCAAGGTAAGTGAGGGTTTGTGAGATACAATAGAAATTCGGAGTTGTGAGAATGTTAATATCAAAAGGATCAGTCATGGATTTTGAAACACAAGACAATGGGTAGAAAATGGTCATTTGTTGCTATTGGCCATCCAACATCAATACCCTTTTCATAGCATCCTGATTTCATTGGAGGGAATTGTGCTTCCCACACATGTGTTGACCTGATGGCATAGAGAGCACATGACTTCCTCTAAGGAAACTGAAAGGAATCCATCCTTCCTCTCCCTGGGGGATGGTACATGATCTGGGCTCAACCAATGAGACTCACTATCTCAGGAATTGGAATCTTGAGCAGGTGCTGAAAGGACTTGAGAAGTGGGCTGTCATCTCAGGGGCCTGGGCAGTGGCTGACCAACCCATGGCGTTGCATGGCTGTGGCTCTTCTTGTACCTGGTCCTCTGGGTTCCCTTGGTTCCTGCTGGTTTTAATGGTTTAAGGCCTCCAGCCTCCTGTGTGCTTCCAACAAATTCCTTTAGCTTAAGATGGCCAGAGTTGGTGACTAATATACAAATGGTAAATTAGTATGAAGAAGCCTGTTGAGATGGTATGAAGTTAAAAAGTATTCAAGGCCATACCCTCAGGAAAAAGCAGGGCTTGGGAAATTCTGGGCCAGAGTCAGAGAATGTTTCTGGGTGAGAATTCCAGGAGGCTGAGAGAAACCAGAGGTGTGAAACTTCTCAGGTTCCGAGGTAAACCTCAGGATCTGAAAAGAGCTACTTACCTCCCCGTACAGCAATGATCAAGGACACAGAGAAAAACAGCATTACTATGGCAGTAAAACAGAAACAACTCAATCTTTTTCATAGTGGAAATTTATTATGGAAAATTAGATACACTGTGTTTAGAAGAATTGAAAAAGCAAACGGGGGAGGGTGGGGCAGCACAGATGAGCAAACAGAGAAAGCAGCTGCTCCCATCCCTGGCTAGAGGGACAAGGGAGGAGTGATAGTGATAGTTGGGGCGGGGTGTCCTGCACTGTGGAGGCCAGGACTTAGGAGGGACGTCCTGACAATTGGCAGCAGGAATTGTGGAGGAGATGCAGTGACTCCTGGAGGCACAGTCTCCATGGCACAGAAAGAGGGTAAGAAACGCGCTGGCTTCTCCTTTCATCCTGCCCGCCAGTCTTCTAGTGCTGCCCATTGGCTGGACCCGGCTGGAAACCAGGTGATGGGAGTCTGGAAAATGCAGCTTGCAGAGGAATGCATATGCGAGCAAGTAGGCAATGACCTCACCGAGTGGAGACAGAAAGGGCACTGTGATATTCAAAGGTCAGATCTGAGGAGGAGTCGAACGGCACGACCGAAACCATAGCTGTCTGAAAGATACTGGTCCTATTAGTTTCCTAATGCTGCTGTAACAAATTATCACAAATGTGTTGCCTGAAAACAACACAAATTTATTCTCTTATGGTTCTGGAGGTCAGAAGTCTAAAATCAGTTTCATTGGGCTAAGTCAGGATGTCATCAGGGCTGGTTCTTTCTGGAGGCTTCAGAGGAGAATCTATTTCCTCGCCTTTTTCAGCTTCTGGAGACCACCTGCATTCCTTGGCTTGTGACCCCTTCCTCAATTCACTCCACTCTCTTGCTTCCATCATTATATCTCCTTCTCTGACTCTCATCTTCTGCCTCCTCTTATAAGGACTCTTTGTAATTACATTAAGCCTGCTTTTGTAATTACATTGAGCCCACCTGGATAATCCAGTCTAATCTCTCCAGCTCAAGATCCTTAATATAATCATGTCTGCAAAGTCCTTCTTGCTGTATAAGGTAACACAGTCACAGTTTCCGGGGATTAAGACATGAACATCTTTGGGGGCCATTATTCAGCCTACCACATGGTGGATACTTGGAGCTGAGTCAAACTGCATGGTGTGGCTTGGGACTGAGAATAGGCAACTAATTTACAGCTTGTGTCCCGAGATCCTGCTCATTGCAGTAAAATAGGACATGTTGCACTTTGCATGTGCCATGTACGGCTGTGGAATTGGCATCACAGAAGAGAAGGAAGCTTGAATGAGACTCTTGGGGGAGGTACTCTGCAGAAAACATCCCCTTTGGTCCTTCTAGGCTGAGTCACCTGGTCCAGCATCAATGACAGAATCCACACACAAGCCCACCTCCTTTGCTGCATTTCCTCATGTCTCTAGATCAGCTGTAGAGTTGTAACCACATAACATGAAAAAAGTATGAGAGGAATGCAGAATCCAATTGGATTTCATTAAAAACCCAGGAAGCGTTGTGGTCTACAGATGTGAATAGTGAGAAAAGAATCTAAAATTCAGTGAGGTATAAAATAAAATAGTTTAGTCTGGGTAAGGGGTTGACAACTTGAGATTATCAGATGAAAGAATTACATAAAGTATAACTTTAAACTGGGAGCAACTCACCCCATCTGAAGGATATGGGATTTGACGTTCTTTATTGTCATGGAGGCTATCCCCAGAAGGCTCGGTATGCCCTTGAATGACTCAGGAAGAATCCCGTTGGATTTATTCATCCCCCAGGTCTGCATGGTGGCCTCAGATCTGTGATCAATAAGCCGTCTCAGGCTGCCTGAGATAATGGTCCTATTGTGGTCACTGTCAAGGCAACAACGCCAATTCACCTAAGATATGAATCTATAAGATAAGAAGAATTGAATATAGAGATGAAAAAGTATAACAAACCCTTAATATTAATACATGTGTGTTAAGTATAGGAATATTTCATGAACACTTGATAGTAAAAGTGTATGTCATGTCTTAGAGAATTTAGTATTTTAGAGAAACTGACAGGTTAGTCTTGTGCATCTGATTTAAAATGTGTAATTGATTTTAGGCTTGTCATTTAAGCAAAAAGGCATAAGAAAAATGGACTTAGCCTGTAAGCAATATGACACTGTTTAAAAGAACTTAAAATTTTAATTCATTAGATTTACAAAAGTTTCTAAGTGCTTCAAGGAAGTATTACCTCTTCTGGTTATAAGTCTGCCTATTTAGGTATATGAAGGGCTTAAAAAGTATTGAATACGTTATTTTTATTAATGAACTTTAGAATGTCAAAAATGATCTGATTAAGTTTGTAAAAGAGATTCATTGTTACAGATGCTTAGAATGTTCAATGTGAGTGGATCAGGTACCAAAGGCCTCCTTGTTTTTGTTTTACAAAATTTACCAGATTTATAAATAGCCTAATAAGATTTTTAACCCTGAGCCCTAAAGTAGACAATATTTTAAATTTGTTATTTCATCAACTAGTTTAATTTTAAACCCAGGCACAACACCCCCTCAGATATCAGAATATTCACATTGACAGCTCACAAACCTATATGTGAAAGCTCCAGGCTGGATTAGCCTGGAGTTCTCCCCAGCAGAAAGCAGTTTAACTAGGATTACATAGATGGAGGTTTATAGAAGGCTGCCTACAGCATAGCTTTTCATGTCAGAGATTTTTGACATGCTGCAAATCATATATCTACCCCTAAGCTTGTCCTTCATCCTTCCCATTGTCCCCTCTGCATCAAGCTGTTCCATAGCTATCTCTTCTAAATTGATTTGTTTGGTTGGTTTTCTGGCTACTCCCAAAACTTGGTTCTGAAATTCCCCACTTTCCCCTTGACGTACCTCATCAGGCCTCCAGTTTGTGGGTTTGGAATGAATGTTTGCTTTACTGTTTTCCTGTGAAGTCTGTAGTTTAGAGATTGATTCACTCACATCTCTCTCTTCAGTTTTGTAACTTGCTCATGGCTTCCTTCTTTGCGTCTGTTAGATTGTTGCCTTTTTTTTCTCCTCATCCTCCTGTCCAATTCTTGAAATTTTGCGTTGTTTTGGAATCAATCTCTTAGGAAGTCCTTTGTGAGATTGTGTGTTGATGACAGTAGATGAACGTGAACTGCATTTTTGTTGCAGAACAAAAAAGGGATTGCATTTGTGTATTTTGGAGTAATGTGAAGGGAGCGAGCTTCTGTATGATTGCAGGGCTGAAGCGACAGGATCTCTTCTAATTTTTAAGGCAGTAGGGAAAACAAATCTGGGCTAAAATAGGCAGAATGGAGCTGAAAGGCATCCTATTACCTGAGCATTAGGGGAGCAAACTAATCAATGTCAGACAACCCCGCCAGCTCACATTTTCCAGGTCATTTGTCTTATTACTCCATTGTGTAACTCGGGACAATTTATAACCTGCCTGTGGTCGCTTTGTGTTTATGTTTCTCAGAGTGTGTGCTGAAAAGCTCTAATTCAGCCCATTTTGCTGAGTTCTTCATGCGTGCATTTTTTGCCTTGATTATTTTGTGATAGGGAATTTACTCTGAATTTAGAGTCCTGTAATAGGTTATAGTTGGAGATCTCACTTGAAATTGATACAAAATATGCAAAGGTAGAATGAAGGATGAGGTCTTAGGTGCATTTGCTTCATCCTACTTCTCCATCTGGGAAAATCAATCCACATTATTTCCACACATTCAAGATACTCTCACGTATATTACTGTACATCCCAAAATGAACTGCTTTTTCACCGAGACCTTTTGTTTACATAGGGGACACGAATAGTTCAAGAGTCACACTAACAAAATTATCACTCCAGGTCCTCAGGAGAATGCATTCTTTGGGAAAACCATATACTTTTGGTACAAAATTTAAGAATTATAACCAGTAAATAATTTGCAGTCTTTAAAATAATTTGCAGACAGTAAGGGAAACCTGTATTTAAAAAAATTCTTCTCAAACCTAAAATTTTCCCATAACGTCTTATTATTAGCTGTGGCAAAGACTGGGCAACTTTTTGCTAAATTTGCATTCTTTTCTTTCTTGGCTACATTTCCTAGCCCCTTTGCATCTAGATGGGGCCGTATGACTAGTGGCATTTGAGGAGAAGTGATGGGTGTCAGCCCCAGACAGGGCAATTAAGAGTTGGGGTACCTTTGGTGTATACTCTCTTTCTTCAACAGCAGGCTGATGGCAGAGAATCCAGTGGTGGACTCCAAAGCTCTACTAAGATGGCAGAACCACTAGCTCAAAGGAGCCCGGGTCCCTGAATGACTGTGTGGAGCAGAGCTCCCTGCTGACACCGATTGGAGTGTGATGTGAACAATAAAAGCATCTATTGCATTATGAAATTGAGATTTTTGGGTCACTACTGCAGTTAGTCTGCCCTGATTAAGACATTGGGTAAGCATTAATACCTGCTCAGAAAAATGATTGTGAATGCTGATTAACTGGCTGACAATTCTAGGCATCCTTAAAGGTTTCAGGACTTTTTTTCTTTCTTTTGTTTTATCCTATAACAAAGACTACAAGTCAACGTATCAGTGTTCAAGACTTCATGGAAGAAGCTAGCCAGAGATAGATAGATAGATAGATAGATAGATAGATAGATAGATAGATAGATAGAATGAGTTTCTTAATTTATTATGTAATTAAAAATGTTCTCTTCTTGGTCAATAAGCACATGAAAAGATGCTCAACATCGCTAATCATTAGGGAATGTAAATCAAAACCACAGTGATATACCACTTCTCATCCGTTGGGATGGTTATTATAAAAAACAAAGCAAAATAGAAAATAAGATTGATTATATCTTAGTAACAAAAAATTAAAAAATAAAAGAAGTGTTGGCGAGGATATGGAGAAATTGGAACCCTTGTGCATGGCTGGTGGGAATGTAAATGGTATAGACACTGAGGACAGCAGTATGTAGATTCCTCAAAAAATTAAACAGAATTATCATATGATCCATCAATTCCGCTTCTGGATGTACACTCAAAAGAATTGAAATCAGAGACTCAAACTAATATTTGTACACCAATATTCATAGCAGCATTATTCACAACAGCCAAAAGGTGGACACAACTCGAGTGTGCATCAATGAATGAATGGATAAACAAAATGTGGCACATACATACAATGAAATATTATTCAGCCTTTGAAAGGAAGGAAATTCTAATACATGCTACAACTTGGATGAACCTTGAAGACATTGTGCTAAGTGAAATAAGCTAGACACAAAAGGACAAATATTGTATGATTCTACTTATATAAGGTACTTATCATAGTGAAATTCATAGAGACAGGAAGTAGAAAGGTGGTTGTCAGGGGATGGGGTAGAAGGAATGGGGAGTTATTGTTTAATGGGTATATAGTTTCAGTTTGTGAAGATGAAAAGAGTTCTGGATAGTGGTATGGTTGTACAATATTGTGAATGTACTTAATGCCACTGAATTGCACACTTAAAAATGGTTAAGGGTGGGCCCTGTGGCTTAGCGGTTAAGTGCGCGCGCTCTGCTACTGGTGGCCCGGGTTCAGATCCTGGGCACGCACCGATGCACTGCTTCTCCGGCCATGCTGAGGCGGCGTCCCACATACAGCAACTAGAAAGATGTGCAACTATGACATACAGCTATCTACTGGGGCTTTGGGGAAAAAAAAAAGGAGGAGGATTGGCAATAGATGTTAACTCAGAGCAGGTCTTCCTCGGCAAAAAGAGGAGGATTGGCACGGATGTTAGCTCAGGGCTGATCTTCCTCACAAAAAAAAAAAATGATTAAAATGATAAATTTTATCTTATATATATTTTACCACTTAAAAATTTCTCTAAATGTACTCAGACCAAGTTGTTTTCTATTGAGTACTGATCAATAGGTCAAAGTGGGGAAAAAGAACATACAATCACCTTAATTTTTCTCTTTGATGGAGGATAAATCTTGGGGAAAGTAGAATAGTAATAGGCATTTACACTGATATAACTGAGACTTTTAGTTTAACATCAGCAGACAAGAGTTGAGTTATTGTACTTTTCCGTTCATGATACAATAACATCATTCATCTGTGTAAAGTCTTTCCTAGTTTTATCTTATTATTTTCCCCCTTCATCCCTGATACCCCACCTCTGTGTTTGGTATATGTACTTCGATAAGCATCTTTGAAAAATATATATATATATATAGAGATATATATAGATATATGTGTCATATAGTTAAATATGTGTACATGTTTTAATTTCATACAATTGACATTATGCTATAGATCTTACTCTGTTTACTTTTTTAACTTAACACTGTTTTTGAAAGCTCTACGTTGCTCTATGCACCTCCAATTTATTGGTTCTGACTGCTGTATAATATTCCAAAATGAGCTGTAACCATATTTTATTTATCTATTCCCTTAGTGATGGGCAGCTAGCTTGTCTCCAATGCCCTTACCACAAAATAAGATGCTGTGATGAACTTCTTTGTTTTTGTCACCGTTGGATCTGTGGATACTTTTTGCTGGATTTACACCCAAGAGTGAGTATGTACTGAATTTCACAAAGTTCTGCCAATATTTTCTCCAGAATGGTTGCAATGGTCTTTAGCCTCCACTAGCAGTGCATGAGAAAAACTGTTTTCCTACGTCCTTGCCAAAATTGACTATTATTCAATTTTTAAATTTTTTCCAACGTATGTATAGTGTAAAGGAGTATTTTGTTCTTTCAATTTGCATTCCTCTGATTACTAATGAGGTTGAACATCTTATTTATATACATGTTAATCATTCTGATTTTCCCTTCTATACATTGCTCATTCATATCTTTGCCCATTTTTCTATTACTGTCCCGATCTTTTTCTTATTAATTGGCAAGAGTTCCTTAAAATACTAATCTTTTATGATTTTTGACATTGAAAATAATTTCACCCAATCTTTTACTTAATTGTTAAGTATTTATATTGTGCTATTTGTTGAACAGAAATGCTTAATTTTGATATAGTCAAATCCATAATTTTGCCTTATGCTTAATATTTTTGGAGTCTTGCCTGTGAATCTATTCATACTCCAAGCTCACAGAGGTAGTCTCTGACACTTTTTCTATTTATGTTTTCAAGCCATCTGAAGTGTTTCTTGGCATATGGAGTGAGGTAGGGATAAATTTTATTATTCTCTGTATGTGAAAAAGGCCAGAACTTCCCAAAGTATTTTCCATAGAAGATGAATTATGTGAGATGTTAAATGAGTAACAGAAAAAAAGAGTTCCATTGTTAAATAAGTTTGGGATAAATTTGGTTCAACAATGGTAAAAGATTTCTATCCTACAGATCTTTTCAGCCTTTAATGTGCTACTATACAGTTTGAATATTCAGAAAGTATCCATAGGAGGGGTGGGCAGATTACCAGTCCATGGGCCAAATGTGGCCCACAGTCTGTTTTTGTACAACCTTCAAGCTAAGAATGTTTATTACATTTTTAGAGGGTTGTTAAAAAAAGAAGAAGAAGAATACATAACAGAGACCATATGTAGCCCAAAAACCCTAAAATATTTACTATCTGGTTCTCTACAGAAAAAGTTTGTCGATCCCTTATCTATAGTATACAAGGTGTCCAAAATATATTGATCCCAGAACCTTTGACAGAGGATGGTCATGGTATTAGCGTTCTGCCACACAACCACCAGGAAGCACTGACCCGGGCTAGATCAACACAGTATTAATAAAAGCACAAATCTGGCAATTTTCCAATTAATTTGAATGCTGTAGAGTCTTAAGATTATTAAAGACTTAATTGATCTTATTGGTCATTCAGCTCCAACTTTCTACCCAATGTTGGTCCAATCAATAAAAATATCTGACTTTTTTTCTTCATCTGCACAGCTACAGAGGGGAAACACAGCTCCACACACTGCATTTCTTTCCCCTGTGGCCATTCTGCCACCTACACTGACACTTCTGTATATTTGTGCTCCTGCTTCAACCCACTCTGAACTCTAAATTCTATTTTTATTTTTTCATCACTTCAATATTGCTAAAATACTCCATTGATAAACCTTGTATTTCACAATCTGGTTCTCCTATTTTTTTTCCTGAAACTGTTTCTTACAGGATCTAAGGTCATTTCCTTTCTATATATTTTTAAATATACTTTGAAAGAGACAGATTAAAAAATATTTATGATGTGAATTACTAATAGTTGCAAAGAGTTATGGGGTAGGGTAATGTGAGAAGAATGAAAAACAACCGACCAAAGTATAACGTGCAGAAGTTTTAAAAGTGTTTATCCTGTTGACTGGATCCATATTAAAGTATTATATTCCTTTTGGAGATGAACTTTGGGAAGAGATATGGAGAATTTAGAAAGGTCCTTCAAAATTGCAGCCAAAATAATTAGGTGGTTAAAAAGGAGTGTGAGGGTACTTTGAGTGTGAGCTAGACATATTTCCAAAGAATAGAGAATGGAAAGGGAAAAATAGAAACTACAGTGGAGAAACCTGGCAAATGCTACCTTAACCAGATGACCAAGGTTAACTTCACCAGCGATATCCTGTGGCTGTCACATACCCCAGATATGATGTGATGAGAGGAATAATTCACCTCTGTGGTATTCTTTCCCGAAACCTATAACCACAGTTTTATCATAAGAAAAGCAACAGACCAACCAACATGCCTGACTAGTACTACTCAAAACTATCAAGGTCAAGGTGATGAAAAAACAAGGAAACATTGAGAAACTCTCACTGGAAGACAAGCAGATACTTCTAAGGAAACATGACAACTAAATGCAGTGTGGTATTCCAAATCGGATCCTGGAACAGGAAAAGAACTTTAAGAAAAAAATGGTGAAATCCAAATAAGATCCAGAGTTTAGTTAATGGTGATGTTTCAGTATTGGTTTCTTAGTTTTGACTAATATACTCTCATAATGTGTAATGATAACATTATGGGAAACTGAAACTGGGTGAGGGGTATACGAGAACTCCCAGTACTATTTTTGCAACTTTCCTGTAAATCTAAAATTGTTGTAAAGTGGAAAGTTTATTTAAGAAATGGGGAGGGAGCAGACCCCATGTGGAACGATGGTGAATGGTGATGGTATTATGAAAGGGTAAATTGTGAAGTGCAGACAGAGTTCTTCAGGAGTCCAAAGCAGAGAGACTCCGAGCTAAGATGGAAAGTGCCGTGGAAGATTGGATGGGAAAATGAGTACATTACAGATGAGCAGGTCAACATGAGTGAAAGGAGGACTGAAGATGTTCTGTTCATGGCCGAACGACCTCCCCAGAGCAGAGGGCGAGGGTGGTGGGAAATGGATTTGGACAGGTAGGGTGAAGCCAAGCAGTGGTGGGTCCCGCAGGTCAGGGAGGGCAGCTCAGAATTAATTTGTCTGTGTGAAACCATTGAGGAATTATTGAAAAGGAAAAGATCTTTATTGGCCAGAGGAGAGAAAACATGGTCAATAATTCTCTGCAGACACTTTAATCATTTTAATAAGTGGGAGATACAAATCATAAATGAAAAATAAATATCTTCTAATAGGTAAAATGCATTTATATGGGGGAGAAAAAGCAGCCCTTTCGCATGTGCACAATGATCTTGAGCCAATATGTTTTGACTGTGTGTAGTAAGAGAGACTTAAACTAGATGGGATGCAGTACCTTTTGATTGAGAAGCCATTAAGCACTAGAATATGTTATGAAGGCCAGCGTAGAATCTCTTACAGCAAAGGGAATATAGACCAGGCTGGAGGGTTGGTGTGCATTCGCTGTAAGATAACCCTTGACTCCAGTTTCCTGCCAGCTCTATGGCTCTATGATTTGAAAAATATTTTTTATGCCCAAGGTCATGGCTGCTTGTGAAAAATCAATGACTATACGGGACTTTCCCATTTAGCTTTTCATTTTTACATTCTTAAGTCAAGCTGGTGAACGCACCACTCAGAAAAAGGATAGGTTGCCCTGCTCAGAGCCATGGGAAGTACTAGGAGAAATATGGTGCACGTTCACTTGAGTGGCTGCCTCTTTGAACTTGGGCCTGACCTACAATACTCCTGCTAACCTATAAGGGCCTTGCCGTCTGTTGATGAGATCAGAGTCCAATGATTCTGACTCTGAATCTATTTTTGGTGTGGTCACTCTCGACTATGTGCAGCCTGTTATAAAGAGCAAGAGCAGACTCTTAGGCTGAGAGGTGGAGGTCTCCATTTACAACCCAGGTCATCTGCTGAGACTTGCAAGCTTCCTTTCCATGTGGAAGGACGTCATTTCTAAACCATAACTTCTGAGATTTTTTGTATTTGTCATATACAAGCAACAATTGTTCTGGAAGCTCATTCTCCTGGTATATATTCTGGAAAAGTGGGTAAAACTCTTTTATCATCTCGACTTATATAATATTTCTGTTATAAACATGTTGCTGCTGAGAATACAAGATAGCTTTGGTTCCTACAGGTGGAGAAAGGCTTGGACAAGACTGGGGCATTTTGGGTAGGAGGCAGACGTGTTTTTACATAACAGCTGTGTCAGACTGACAGGGGCCTATAAGTGACACAGGCTGATTTTTTCGTCATTGCAGTGAGATCTCTCCTCCTGCCAAAAGAGCAACCCTTGGCCAATATAGAAGGCAGAAAACACTTCTATTTCGCCTCTAGTCAGAGTGCTCTTCCATTGTCTCCTTGGGAAGTGAGGTCTATCTTTAAACGACGTCCTGGTGAGTGAAGGAGGTGTCTAGAAGGTGAAAATGATGGGGTCAGCAACCTGTGCTGAACCACGTGCTCTAACCTGGAAGAGGTTCAGGCTCACTATTCCCCATAGCTCTTCATAAAATAAGCAAAGAGGAAACTAAAATCACCAGCTACCTCCCATCACCCATCTATGATTCATAGAACCATTTTCCCAGAGTGGACTAAGAAGGGCATATGCACGTCCATCACTTAAATGGAGGGTAGCATTTCAGTGTTTTGTTTCTTCTCTGAATTTGCTCCACCCAACTCCCCATCCCCACTTCCAGATGATGTCCAGATGATGTCTCTCTTACCACTGATGTTCTCATGGTGTCTGTGGATATTTGTGGCCCCCAGAGAATGAATTTTACCACACTAAATTTATTAAGAACAAGGTAATTTGGTTTCTCTACTTCTTTTTATAGTTATATTTCCTGGATAAATTCTCAGCTTATACAGTTATACTATTCATTGAAGACCTACTATGTGCCAGGTACTTTCTAAGCATTTTCTCTAATCCTCACAACAACCCTGCAAGGTAGGTGTTATTGTTCTTATTTTGAAGATGAAAAAACTGAATCTCTAGAGGTTAAGGAAGACTCATTGCTGGTAAGTGGCAGAGCTATGATTTATACCCACATGTCTGCTCTCTCTCCACAACACCATATTGCATGTAGCTTGAGGAGAATAAAAATACTGTGAAGCCTGCAGATGTAAATAGGACCTTCCAGGTGAACCAGCTAAGACAAAGATGCCACAAGTATAAGCATATCTTCTCCACAAGCAGCCCTTGTAAACAATGGGCAAGAGCACAGTCTGCAGGGCAGCAGGGCTGTGAGGTTAATTCCCTACCTGTTGAAAGATTCTGATAAATCAATGCAGGTTATTTACCAAGTCTTTTCAAGACCTCAAGACTCCAAAGTAAACCATTCTTAAATCTAGTATTTATTTCACTAAATCTAGATTCATTAAATCTAATCTTCATGTCGTCTAATCCAGGGAGAGAAAATAGGTATCATTTTCCTTGTAAATTATGATCATTAGTAGTAGCTAGCCAGAGCACTGGGTTGAGAAGGATTCTGAGACTCTACCTGGGCTCAGTGGAAAAAGTACCATAGAGAAGAGCAGTGTCTCTCATGGACACAGGATTGGGGGAGCATTTGCCGTTCTATTCTATACAGTGTCTGAGAAAATGCTCAATAAGTTGAGTAAGATTGACTCTCCATGAGAAAAGAGATATTTTAAGATACAACTATAGAATTCGAAATCTTGAAGTAAATGGAACAAAATTTCAATACAAGATACTGACACTGAATTCAGTGACCACTTACTTTGGCAAGATGGAGGCCATTAATAGGCCTTGCCAAGAGTAGTCTCAAGAGAGTGGTGGGGAGAGAATCTCAATTGAATTGATTTGAGGAGAGCTAGTGTAGGGAGGAAATGGAGACAGTGACCATAGACAAGTCTTGTAAGAAGTTTTGCTATGAAAGGGAATAAGGCCGAGGGAGGGTTTAAGATGGAAGCTACTAAAGCGTGCCTATATGTTAATATTGATGCTGTTTGCTGATCCAAGAAAAAGAGAGAATTAATGAGAACCATTCTCCTCTTCCTCTTGCACCTAAAATCAGAGTCCTCTGAGAGTGACTTAATTTTGCTTTATGGCCACTTCCTTTTCTACTAGTTATAACTACTTCAGTGTGGAAGTCATGTCCAATTAATTCCTGCATTTCAAAAAAATGCTTTGATGTAAAGTCCACAGGGGCAGGGATCAAGACTGCCTTCATCCTGTTGCATCCACAGGGGATAGCTAGTACTTATAGCATAATAGGTGCTCAATAAACAGTTGTGGAATTGAATGACTTCTTATAGAATGAGTGCATGAGCCTATGAATGAATGAACCTGATTATCTACTTTTTGGAATTTCCGTTGAAAAATTTGAATCATCAGCTCTCTTCCCCGCTCTGTCCTTCCCAATTCTAAAAACTTGCTCTTGAAACGAAGAAGCACACTCAAGAAATGCTAAATTTAATATTCATCTAGAAAAACAGGTTTGTTGCAAAAGAATCTACCTCCTTGCTGCAAGTTCCCAATAGGAGTGATTGTTGGGGTTTTCCTCTATTTTGAAATACCTTTTAGTTTATAGTTTTCTTTAGAGTTATAAAGTGTGTTCACATCTGTTATCTCAACTTTTTATCAGTCGTGAAAGGAAGTTAGGATAGAAATTATTATTCTCATTTTAGGGATGTGGAAGGGGAGACCCAGAAGAGTACAATGATTTACTCAAGGTCATACAGCTCAGTGGTGCAGAGCAAGAACTTGACCTCAAATATCCTGGCTGTCATTTCAGTGAATTAGTATTAAGTTCTCAATTTAGTATGAGCTCTTTACCCACATCCTGTGACTCAGAGGATCCACTCCTGTTTTTATTCCACTAGTTTCACTTCTGTGCAAAGCAATAACAAATCTGTATGTCTCAGTGCAGGACATGGTTCATTAGGCTTCCGCAAAGTTTTAACCTTTTCCAAGACTGGTGGCAGATGGAATGGCCATAATGAGGTTGACTTTGCTTGGTGGGAATTACCGAGTTGGATCAGATAAAGAGCATCCAGCCTGCAGGCTGAATCCTCAAATGGCATTTAGGGTTTTGTGGTATGCAGCCTTCTGCAGCAGGTGGGCAGGGTATGAAGCATTACTGTTTACCAAATGAAAGCAGATGTTCTACTCTTCGAAAGGTGAGATGGAGGCCCCTCCCTCCTGAAAAAGATTTTTGAAATTGAGTTCTGCTCTAAAGTGCGTCGATCTGGGAAATGTTGGCTCTAGTCACTTAGACCTTGTGACTATGTTGTGAGACAACCTTGACAAGCAGAGGACATATTCCCAGATTAACAGTGGACACAAGAGCCTATTGTATTTCCTGGTAAATGAAATAAACATAAGGATAAATTGAGGACTTAGTGCATATCACAGGTGCTAAGTTTGGATTCAACCATACATGTGTCCAGGCCATACTTTCAGTCGAGGGCTGGCTGAGTGTTCAGCAGAGCCTCCAAACGAGCATAGCAAATTCAACTGCACAAGCCATACAGTGTTTACAGACCAGCGGGTTAACCAAAAGACTCAAAATGTGAACAACTGGGTTCTATTGCTGCACTGTATCAACTCCTAAAGGGAAATGTGGTCCTGTTTCTTTCCTTTATTTCAGCTTTATTGAGATATAATTGACAAAACTGTAAGATATTTAAAGTGTACATCATGGTGATTTGATATACATATACATTGTGTTGTTTCTTAATCTTTAAATTGAACACCATAAAGTAAACTTGAATATTTGACTTGTCAGAAGTTGACTATTTCAGTGAAATAATGATACTGTCTTACAGTGAATTAGAATAAATATGCATACATTTCTTTCTACGTTTTGTTTTCACATAATCATACGGGACTTTAATGCAAGAGCTGATTATTACCGAGTTTTGATTAACTTATTTCCTTCCTTCCTTTCTTTCATCCTCCCTTCTTCCCTTCCTTCCTCCCCTTGCTGAGCATATACTCTGTGTTGGACTCTGTTCTAGGTATTGGAGATACAGTAGTGAACACAGCAGCCATGGTCCTTGGCCTCATGGAGCTTATAGTGGAGATGTGGGGACTGTGGTGAATGGGGTGATTTGAGATAGCAAACCACTAATTAATCAGATAATGCATTATAATGTTTATAAGTGCTTTGAAGAAAAATATGATGCTTGAGGATGGAAGACAGAGAGAAGTGGATGTATTCAAGCTATATTTAGTAAGCTGAATCAACAGGCCTGGTAATTTATTAGATATGGATGGGGGTGGTAGTGAGGGTGAGCCAGGAGTCAAGGACATGACTGGATGATTAGCTGGATGGATGGTAACCTATCTGGAGGGGGAAGAAGGAAGAGGAACAGGTTAATAAGTCAAATCCAAGGGAAACATCTGAGTGAAGATATCATAAATTGATCTCTCTCTCTCTATCTCCCCTCTCTCTTCTTCCCTACCCCTCTCTCAAAGAAAAGAGAATTTCTGCAAGTTCTTTGGTTCCCCCAAAGAAAGTTGTCATCTTAATGAGCCATGCAGCTTTTCCACACCTGATCCAAATGGGCCTTCTAATCTCACCCTCTTCAGGAACCATGATGCTGATCCACTTTGACATTTAGTGGCCTGCCATTTGTATGCTTATCTTTTCCTTGTTATATACTATATGTGAGCTTTCTGAAGGTGAAGGTAGCATTCACTTTTTTGTCTCCCTCAGTCTAATGTAGTGCAAGGTGTTTAATAGGTGACAATAATTATTTGTTGAATTGAATTATAAGACCATTGTATGAATGTTGGCTATAATGAACTTGTGTTCTCTTATACTTGCCTAGACTTTGTGGTCCTCCTAGCAGTATTTATTTCATTGTGTGGTTCCTTTTAGGGAAAGGACATGTCTGTCTTGCCAACCATTGCATCTCCAATCCTGACACAGAGTTAGGTTTCAAAAATACTTGTTGAGTTTTTTTTTTTTTTTTTTTTTGGTGAGGAAGATTAGCCCTGAGCTAACATCTCTTGCCAATCCTCCTCTTTTTGCTGAGGAAGATTGGCCCTGGGCTAACATCCATGCCCATCTTCCTCTACTTTATATGTGGGACGCCTGCCACAGCATGGCTTGATAAGTCATGCATAGGTCCATGCCCGGGATCTGAACCCAGGCCACAGAAGTGGAGCGCATGAACTTAACCACTACACCACTGGGCTAGCCCCAATACTTGTTGGGTTTTTTTGTCTGTGTGTGTGTGTGTGAGGAAGATCAGCCTTGAGCTAACATCGGTGCTAATCCTCCTCTTTTTGCTGAGGAAGACTGGCTCTGAGCTAATACCTATTGCCAATCCTCCTCTTTTTTTCCCCCACAGCCCCAGTAGATAGTTGTATGTCATAGTTACACATCCTTCTAGTTGTTGTATGTGGGACGGGGCCTCAGCATGGCTGGAGAAGTGGTGTGTCGGTGTGTGCCCGGGATACCAACCCGGGCCGCCAGTTGCGGAGTGCCCGCACTTAACCACTAAGCCAGGGGGCCGGCCCACTTGTTGAGTTTTTGAGAAGAGGAAGGCAAAGTTATTCAAAATTGCTGAAAGCATTCTGCATATTATACAGGTGAGGGAACAAAAAAAAATCATGTTGCCGATAAACCTGAAGAGGCACAGAAGTATTGCTGAGGCTTATTAAAAGAGTAGAGCATTCTTACTCACAGGCTGACCACTCTTAAATTAGCCAAATTTGATTCAGATATCAGACCCTAAATTAATTTTTATAGTTGACAAAAATTGGACTAATTTTAAACTATGGTACTCAAACTTGAAAGGATGGTGACTTTTCTTCATTGGTTTTCAAGGGTGTTCCAAGGAGCCGTTGGGGTTTCATGGAAACTGGGAAAGCCAGTTGGATGGAGCTCCAACCTGTCACTTGTGCCTTCATCCAGGGAAGCTCATTTGTATTTGTTTTGTTTACATGTCTGTAAAATTTCCTTTGGAGGACTAATTCCATAGCTTAAAAGAAAAAACTTCAAAAACCAGTGTCACATAACAATTCTAAAACTGTTTTCAAATAACTGTAATATTCCTATTTGTAAAGTGCCTACCTGAATGGTGGTGATGGCATGTTAGTTGTCTTTGGGAATCAATAGTTTGGTCTCATAGAAAGTATGAAAATCTTTATCAGTTCAAATGTCAGAAAGCTACAGATGTGTTTGCAAAACACACAACACATTTCCAATCACTGCATTTATTCTCTTTCTTTTTTAAACTGCTTGTTTTCTTGTGAGTATTTGTCAACTAAATTGTGAACTTTTTGAGAGCAGTAACAATGATTTTTTGTCTCTATTGAGGTTAGCACAATAAAGTTATACCAAATGAATAAATGGATGGATGGATGACTTTGACTATTAGAAGAATGACTGTGACACAACACTAATACCTGGGACTTGGTAATTGTGTTCTAATCCTGTCTTAGCAATTCTGTTTTTGTAAGACCCTGAATAAATTAATTTTGTATCTCATTATGTTAAATAGAAAATTAAAAAATAGAGTGTGTTTTGCAAATTAAGGATAATGAGTCACTGTTTCTTGGGAATAAAGGGTGCGTGAGCAAATTAATTACAAAGGCTTATGTTATTATAATTATAATGTTAATTATAAGACATAGCTGCTGTTGATGAAACTAGCCCAGAAAAGGAGTGTAATATGAGCAGTTGGTTCAAATCTTGGGTCAATATTCTGGTGGACAAAACTATTATTCATTACTCAGAGTACCTCGTACCAATGTTTGACGCACTATAGGCCGTGTTGGATTTCTGCAGATTCAGTAACAGCAATGACCTAGTAGCCAAAGAAGACATTGAAAACTAAGGTAAGTTTGAAGAGGAAAAGCAAATATAGTCATAAAAGGTAAAGATGTCTACCCCTCGTCCATTGCCATGAGGGATGAACGTATGCATGAATAAATTTAATAGAACTTATTAAGTTGCTTTTCTGCGCAAGGTCTAGTGCTGAAGGAAATTAGAGATGAGTTACTAAATCAAGGGAGACAGGACACATATAACAAAGAAAGTATTAAGGGCCAGAAGAGAATAGTGTTCAAGTGGTATGAGAATTCATGAAGAGGAGAATAATCTTTCCCTAAATATTGCTTATTACTTGGATTACTTACGCCTTGGTTTTCAAATAAAATAAAACTTTTCATCTTCTCAGTAGAGCCTTTAGCATAGATAAATATGTAGAGAGTGTTTCTGGCAAAGGTGTGCGTTCCCTGAGGAAGGAAGTCATCTCCATAAACATGAACTTCTCTTTGTTTGTGACAGTCAGCTCCATTTTGCTTCCATCGTGGGGTATGAAGGCACTAGAAGTTGTGAAGCTGTCTCTGATTCTGGGCTGGAGTTGAATCATCAGACCGACTGACCTTACTACACCATGTGTTTTGTATTAAAAATTTGCATTTATGTGTGTTTAACAAATGAAAATGAGGACTCCCCAGGCCCTACATTCTTTATTTTTCCTACATTTACCAATGTTTTCACAATCCTGTGAAAACAATGTATTTCTGATACATTCAGAGTACCTCATTTTTACAGTGTAGGATATTAATGTAATCCAGAAAGACTGAGAATGAAATTGATATGCATACTCCCACCTAAAAACAACAGTAACTTTTGACCTTCATGTAAATCTTTCAATTTGGATGTGTTAGTTCAGTTTTCCTAAAAAAAAAAAAAAAAAAAAAAGATCAGTAGATAGATAAATAGATGATAGATCTAAAAGAAAGTATGAAGAAAAAAGACATAATCTCATCCTTAGTACACAACTTTTTATTTTCATGTATTTCCTTCCAGTTATTTTTAAGTTCATGTCCATACCCTCTATGCATTCCCAACCCACCCTAGTCTGGATTCTGCCCCCTCCATGCCACTGATATTGCTCTTGTTAAAGCCACCAATGGCCTCAGTGTCCTAAACCCAGTAGACTCCTTTCAGTTCTTAGCTTGCTTGGTCCATCGATGGCATTCAGCACAGCTGAGGCCCACAGCACTCTCCCCCTCCTTCTCCATGTTCCAGGCATTCCGGGCTTGACTTGTTTTTTGTGGACACTGTGTTCTTTCCCTCCTTGGGCCTTCTGTATGTTCTGTACTTCCTCCTTGGAAGGATCTTCCTCCCAGTTCCTCCTGCCCCTTCACCCAGTTAATCTCTTTTCTTCTCTTGGATCTCAATAGAAATGTCACGAAGTTAGGTTAGATAACTACAATTCTGCTTCAAAATAGTCATCAGACGTAATTTACAGATTTCCTCTCTCTCTCTCTTACTCTCTAAGTCTCTAGAAGGCAGAAGCCATAATTGTCTTCACTGTTGAAACCTCAGTGCCTAGATCATTGCCTGGCACATAGTAGATGCTAAAAATTTTTGTTGTGGTTGAATGGATTTATGAATAGTTGTAGTCATGATATAAATACAATTTAACATCCTGCTTTTTCATAGCACATGCATATCTCCATGTTGCTTCATTATAATTTTTACTTTTATCAAAATTATACATGTATACATGTACAAGAATACTCAAACTGGAAAGGACCCAAAGGTCTATCAGTAGGAGAATGGATAAATAAATTGTGGTGTGTTCATTAAATGGAATATTGCACAGTGATATCGTAAGTCTTGCTACACATAACAAGGTAGATGCATCTCACAGACATACCAGCAAGTGAAGCCAGAAATGAAAGACTACACATATATGAGTCCTTTAATATAGATTTCAAAAGCAAAGAATACTGATTTATGATGTCCGTGACTGAATACTCATTCATGAAGTCAGGATAGTGGTTATCCTTGGTGGGATGTTGGTGACTCAGAAGGGAGCACACAGGAGGCTTTCTGGTAAAGTTTTTTTTCTTGATTTGGGTGCTGTTGTATGGTGTGTTCACATGGTGAAAAATGCATTGAACTTATGATCTGTATACTTCTCTCTACTTATGTCATATTTCAACAAAATATTTACTTAAAAATAAGAAATTAATGAATTTTACATGCACAACTGTTGAAGAGTCAAATAGTTCTACAAGATTTACAAACAGCATTTCTCTGCTTCCCACTCTGTCACCCTCACCCTGCGAGGCCCATCTCCCTCCAGATAACCTCTTTCAACTTTTTTGGTTGATTCTTTTGCTTTTGACCTCTGTAGCTCTAAATAACATGCTTAACTGCACTTAGTTTGTCAGTTTTAAGCATTATTTATTGACTCTCCAACGTGGAAGAGGGGGATGTAGCTCTTTTTCTTCCACTCCTCCCTGTACACAGGTATGTCCTTCTCACCACTACATTTTTCCAATGTGGATTATTTATAATTTTGGTTTGATTAATATTCAACGTTTATATGATATTTTCTATATAAGTGGTATTTACAGCTAAGCCATGTAATAAACTATGATCACTTCTCTTTTGCTGCACTTCTTGTTTTCTCTGTTATCTTTGCTTTCTTTGCTTGCTTAGTTTTCAGAGAATTTCAATCCCAAATGCTCTACCAGTTGTTTAAATCTTCCTTCAAGACAATCAGACTTATTTGTTAAATTATCAATTTCATCTTGAAGAAATCTCTTCCAGATTCTTGTGATTTGCTCTGTTCTGGGCTGGTTGCCCCCTGTATCTGGTTTATAGCTCTTATCCTGAAATCCCCCTTCAAAATTATTCTGGAGATTCAATTCACCTTCTTCTGTGTTGGTTTTCTGTTTCCTGTATTCCGTGTACTCTTCCTTTTCTTGGTTTCTTTCCTTGGTTTTAATGGAGAGCATCCTTCAGTAGCTTTCTGAGAAAAGGGTAATGTGACATAAAAATGTTAATGCCTTGCATGCATGAAAATTTTTTTATTCTACTCTCATGCTTGATTGATGGTTTGGCTTGGTATAGAATTCTATGTTTACAATAATTTCCTTTTAGAATTTTGTAGACAATGTTCCATTGTCTTATAACTTTCTGTGCTGATATTCAGAAGTCTATTGCCATTCTTACTTTTCCTTTTTTGTGTATGTGACCTGTTTTTCTCTCTTGTAGGAGCTTCTCTTTGTACCTAATGATCTGAAATTTCATATTGCTGTGTCTTGCTACGTGTAGATCTAATTTCACCTAATATGCTAGTCATGGAGTGGGCCCTTTTTAATCTGAAAATTCAAGTCTTTCTGCTTTGGAAAACATTCTTGGATTATTTTGTTAATGATTACTCTCCTCTGTGTTCTCTGTTCTCTCTTACTAGAACTCCTACTATTAGATATCCTGGATTAATTCTCTAATTTTCTTATCTTTAATTTCCAATTTCCTGTATTTTTTCATGGTTGTAATATTGCCTTATCTCTCAGAGGATATCAATGACTTTTTTTTTCCTTCTCCATGCTTAGTCTTTGTTTTCTCCAAGTTTTTTTTTTTTACTGGGTATTTATTTTGGTCTCAGTCTTTCAAGCTAATGATAGCTAGCATCTGCTCAGATGTTTGGTAATCTTGGTAATATTTTAGTAAGCTTGATCATAGTTGAGGGATTGGAAACTCTAAGCATATGAGTGGGACTTACTGATTATGATTGGGTGACCAACCACCTTGGTTTGCCTGGGACTTTCCTAGTTTTAACACTGAAAATCAGACATATCAGGAAACCTCTCAGTCCCAGCTGAGGTCTCCCTAGTTGTAATCATCTCTATAGGGTAAACTGTCTGGAAATTTTCACTGAGAGCCTAATATCAGTGTCTTTGGTTCTTTTCCTTTGAGCTGGCAGATTCCCCAGAGAATGCTATTCCAGTTTCCTGCATAGAGGTCAAAGCCCTGCTATGAACATTCTTGGGCTCTGATTGGGGTTGTGCAGCAGGGATTCTCAGCTTCCAATATGAAAATATCTTCTTAATCTTACTTGAGCTGAGTCTGGCTTTTCCCATTCGCTAACTCTTTACTGAGTGCCTGCCATGTGTCAGGCACTGTTTTAAGCACTGGGAAGGCAGCAGTGAATAAAACATAAAAATTTCTGCCTTTGTGATGCATGTAGGAAGGCAGACAATCAAACAATCAATCAATCAACATCTAAAAAATATGATTTGTGAAAAAGTGGTAAATGCTATGAATGAAAATAAAACTGGAGAGAAGGAAACGCAGAGCTAGAGTAAGAGGCTAGTTTACATAGAGTGGTCAGAGAAGACTTTACTGAGAATATGCCATTGAGCAAACATCTGAAGGATATAAGATAGCTAGTTAGGTGGATATTTGGAGGAAGAGCCTCCTGAGCAAAGGGAACAGGCAAAGTCCCTGAGGCAGGAATGTGCCTGATATTTTGGAGAAAGCAAGAAGGGTATGGCTGTAGCAGAGTGAGCTAATGAGTAAGGGGGAAATAGCCATTCTAATGGCTGTGTGGAAAATAGACTGTAGAGGTCAAGGGTAAAAGCAAGGAGTATAGTTAAGAGGTTATTGTACCAATCCAGTCAAGTCATGGTGGTGCCTTGGACCAGGGTGATGGGCAGATTGGTGCTGAGAAGTGGTTAGATTCTGGATATATTTTCTAGATTTACTAATGGATTGGTTATGAGGTGACAGAGAAAGAGGAATCAAGGATGACTCCAAGGCTCTTGGTCTGAGCATCTGGAGGAACGGAATTGCCATTTACCAAGGTGGGAGAATTTATGGGGAAGCAGGTTTTGGAGACACATCATGAGTTTGATTTTGCACATGTTAAGTTTGAGACACCTCTGGAATGTGTGTGTAGAGTAATAGGTGGATACATGAGTCTGGTGTTCAGAGAAGAGGCTGGAGATATAAATTCAGGAGATGGTATTTAAGGTCATAAGGTTGGGTGAGATTGCCTAGGGAATAACGTAGATTGAGAAGTAAACCAAGGATAGAATTCTGCAGTACTTCAACATTCAGAGGTCAAGAAGATGAGAAGGAACTAGTGAAGTAGACTGAGAAGGAGGGACTGGTGAGGAAGATAGAAAATCAAGAGAGAGAATTATCTGGAAGTCGGCAGAAGAACTGTTTCAAGAGAGAGTGATGAGCTGTGTCAAGTGCTGCTGAAAGAGCACTCTAGTTCAGTGACTCTTTGATCTATCCAGAAAGCTTGTGTGGTAACTTCTCCAGGAGCAAACCTCCTGCCATTTGCAAGGTTGGAGGAGGGATAGTCTCCTGGTTGTGCAGAATAGGAGAGGAAATAATGGGATATCTAGGTGCTTCTTAGACTTTCAACCACTCTCCCTTATTTTAGTGTGCACCTCGCTTCACTCCACTTTTAAGTTGATGCCACCAGTTTCTGAGCCTTTAAAGAATCCTATGATATAAATCATATTGATTCTTACTGTCCATCTAGGCGTCAACCTTCTCAGATGTGCTAAGTCATTTACTACTTGATAAGCTACTACTTTCAAACTTTTCAAATAAAATTGTCTTATCGCCTCTTCTTTTACTCTAGTCCTTGCCAATTAAAGCCTGTTAAAAAGATCCTTTCACTGTCATTTAGGGAAGGAGTAATAGTATATGGATGTGTCCAATCCATCTTCTCTACTTGGAAGCCATGACCACCATTTTTAATGGTATGAAGTTGTCACCTGTTTGGATGTACACCATTTACTTAAGTGCTCTTCAATATTTGGACATTCGGGTTGCTTCCAATGACATATAACACTATGTTATAAACCTTTTACTATGTTATAAATCTTCTATAAATATAACATTGTCCATGATTAGAATTTTTTTTGCTCTGGGTTGAGTCCCAGAAATTCAATAACTGGGTTAAGAGATATTAGCTTTTCATACAATAAAAGACAGTATAGTGAATGGTTCAGAGCATAGTCTCTGGAGTATGAGTCACAGTGATTTTGTTTGGATCCCTGATCTGCCATTTACTAGCTGTGTGACCTTGGGCACGTTTCTTAAACTGTCTGTGCTCCAGTTTCTTCATTTGTCAAACAGGGACAATAGTAGTAGTATTACTGAGGAGAGTGGGGTTGGTTAATACATGTAAATTACTTGCACAGTGACTAATACACAATGAGTTAGTAGTCAATAAATATACCCCCTCCATTACCATGACCACCATGACTCTTGCTAAACATTGCCAAATTACTTTTCAAAAGGGGATCAACAACTCATAAGGGTACCAACCAAACCCGGGCACTTATTTTAAAAGGCTCTTAAACCACACCCTGTTGAATTCCTCTATAGTTTTTGTAATAAAAATGTGCAGTACAGGACTACATTGTTAATATTCTGGCCTATAAAAGGAATATCATGGCAAATTCTGATATAAGGGCTTTAAATGGGGAAGTCACATGATATGTGAATTCAACTTGAGGAAAATCAGTTATACCCCCTGGAAAGTGGGAAGGAGGAGAGGGAGAGAGAGGAAAAAACTGTACTTAAACCATAGTGATTCTTTCCGACCATTGCACTCAATGAATGTGTATGAGTTTGAGATGAAAATTTGAACCTGCTTTTCCTCAGTTGATCTGAGTTTTAATGGGCCTCTTCTAGTGTGAACATCTCACTCATGAGAATTGCAGTTCTAGAGTTTTAGAGAGGTTTTCATACCATATGCCTCCTACAGCCAAGACAACACTGTTGGCCATTTTGAGAGTCGTTGTATCAGTCTTCCTAAGTGATATTCAAGGATAGCTTTAATCATATGTGAGACTGCCTCCATATCCAAAAGTTTGTGGACAAAAATGACCATGTCATGTTTAGTCTGCAACTAAAATAAATGGTATTGCTCAACATTTTTTTCTGTTTGAGGATTTTGATTTTGCTACTAGTTAGGTGATTTTCACTGATGATATGCACATAGCTCTTTCTGATCAGGACACCCTTCCCTTCTTTGTTTGCCGGGCAAATTTAGACCCATCCTTCAAGGCTCAGCTCAAGCCTGAAGCTTTCCCAGGTTCCTGTCAGCGCATTAGGCCATTGTGTCCACGTGTGGACCTCTAGTATAGCAGTTATCCTGTTGAGTCATAATTGCTTGCATGTCTCTCTCCCCACTAGACTGTGGGCTTCTGTAGGATAGGGACTGTGTATTATTAATTTTTGTAACCTCAGTGCCTAGTAAAATGCCTGGCACATAACAGACGTTTAATAAATATTGAGTGAATGAATGAGGAATGGAAAGTAAAGTAGAAAGAGAACCATGGTGTAGAGATGTCACAATATCCAAGGAAAGTGTTTAAGAATAAAAACTAGTTAATAAGAATAACAATAAAAGAGTAATAATAACCAGTTATCACAGGCCTTCTGTATTCCAATAGCTCTATATGCATTATAATCTTCCTCAGATATCCCTTATGCATCACCTTACTCACTTTCCAGATGAAGAAAAGTTGGCCTCAGAGAAGTTAAGTAACTTGCCCTGAGTCCCATGACTAGTAGGGTGAAGCAAGGATTTGAACCCAGTTTGTGTATTTCCACTACTGTCTCCTGCTTCCCTGATTCAACTCTGTCAGAAGTAGAAGGGAAATCAAGTAGGGTGATTAGGAAGCATCCACTGCGTTTGGCTATTGGGAGGTTATTGGGACCCCTACTGATTTCAACGGGTGCACCCCCACGTGTCCAACTTTATTCCTGGTAATGAAGTTCCTGTTGTCAGAACACATCTCTTCATTAACAGCAGTGCCATTGAGTATCCTTCAAGAGACCACTAGGTCCCCCAAGGAAAGCACAAGTTTACTATGGAGAAGTGGGTCACAGTGTTGTTCAGAGGACTCGGGCCTGGGACTCATTCTCAGGGAGAATTAGAAGACACGTCCTTGCATCAGGCTGGACGTGAGCCTCTGGAGTGAGGCCCCTGAACAGAACTTTTGGGAGAAGAGTGGGAGGGGGGATGTGTGTGTGTTGGGGAAGGGATGTGTGTCATCCTTGAGATGAGCTCCCAAGGATTGATGACAGCAGGAAAGGCTGATCTCTGAGCTAGAGAGAACGCATCTATTTACGTAGCATTGGGACAATGACTAAAGTCCGCTTGCTGGCTGGATTAAAATATTATGCTGATGCAGTGCTAAATAGAGGCTTGCTAAATGTGAGTCATGATGACAAACCACTGTAACAAGATATATTGAAACACTCACCCTCCTATTCTCAAAGTCATTGTTGGCTATGATGGTTCCAAAATTTAAAATCTCCCCAATTCCTTTATTTATAACTTTACTAAATCAAATGTAGCAGGGTGGTCTTGGCTAAAGCTGTGTGGAAGTTGGACCTGTGGAAACAGAGAGTGACTTCCCCTGGACCCCCAACCAGCCATAAGGTGATAGGGATGAAGACTTCCTCTTTGGCTGAAGGGGGAAAGGAGAGGTTGGGGCGTGGGCAGGGATGTGGGGCGAGAGATGGAGAGAAGGTGAGTTGGTGTCCAGTTCCCAGCACAGCTCACGCCAGGGGCCAGGTTTGACCCTCTGAAAGATGGTCTGTAGGCAGAAATCAAGGAGACTGGGGCAAAGGAATTTTGCAAGTTGTGAGAGTTCTGCTTCGGAGTCCAGGTGACAAAGTGCACAACACAGAGTGGGGGAGGGGGCACCAACGCCATGAAGCTCTGTTGTCTGGAGGCTCAGTGCAGCTTTTGTGAGGAGTGCAGAGCCTGGGGAGGCAGTGGAGACACTGGGGCACTGAGTTCTATTCTCCCCCAGAACCCAGCAGCTTACTGAGGGGTAAGGAGACCCCAGTGCAGGCAGCAGACCCTGATGAGCAGGCTGGGGTGGAACAGCATGAAGGGACTTGTCGTGGAGCATGCATGATACGCTTGAAGAATCCCAAATAAATAGGAAGGCTGTGTGTGTGTGTGTGTGTGTGTGTGTGTGTGTGTTGGGGGAGCGAGGATGAAGGTTTGCAGTTACACAATTAATACTAATGTGATTCCCTGTGAATCCACAAGCTGGTGAGATCTGGGAACATCTGAGTGGCATCAATATGGAGAAGAGGGGGCTAAGAGAGTGTGTGAGCCTTTCAGTGAATGCTGGAACTGTGCTGGTAGATGGCTAGTTTGAAAATAATAGTAATGAGACTCTATATTTCTATAAATTTTAGAATGCTCTTACACATGCTTTCTCTTATTTGAGCCCCTCCACAAGCTTACAAGAGGTAACTGGAACCCCATTTTGCAGATGAGGAAATTGGGGCATAGAATGAAGGTGTCTAAGTCCGCCCAGGTTGCATGCACCAGTGTTGGGGCTTGAACTTCAGTTTGTATCCCTCCACATCCAGTGCTCTTTCCACAGGATGAAGCCGTTGTGTTGCACAACTAGAATGGCACCCCTGAAGTTGTGTCATGCATAGCCAGTGTGCCTCACCAAGGCGGCCCTGCCACCAGGCTACGTGATGCCACAAGAATGGAATAACTTAGGGATACGCCTGGCTGAAAACTAAAGATTCTCATCCTATTTTCAGAATGACGGCTATGTTTGTTTCAGAAGACAAACCTGGTCATTGGTTGTTTACCCCAAGTGCTTGGCATGCATGTAGGTCAAAGGTCATGTGAAGCCCTGTGTGCCTGTCTGTGTACATGCACGCATGCATGTGCTCACAAGCATATGTGCACATGCATGTGCTAGTGCATGTGTGTGTGTTGTCCACAGTGGACTCCTCCCCTCCTGTCCGGCATCTGGAGGGACACCTGGGCTCCACACTTGTGATCCTGGTCAGGTGATCTAAGTCACGTTGGGTGCTCCCCTGCAAAGCCTGCTTTCCTTCTCAGTACAGTGTGGAAGAGGCGAGCCTCCTGGACCTTCTTTCCCTATATGACAACTCCTGGGACACTCCCTCTTTCTGGGTATGGTTCTCACAAGTCACCCCCATTGCTCTTGGCTAGGCCCAGTGGATCAGCCATGATAGAATCTTCAGGGAAGGTCAGTGGTGGGGCCAAGTGGTGGCTGGAGGGCCTTTAGCTCTCTGTAATCTTCAACTCTCTGAGTAAGCTACCCCAAATAGATATGCAACCTAAGTAAAATAATGTGCTTACTATGCAAACGCAGTTTCCAGAGAATTCACTTAGCACCTTCCCTTCCTAGTGGATGCTTCTCTTCAGCTTATCCTACATAGAAATGTATTTCTTCCTCCTTCTCCCTGCCCTCCTTGGTGCTCCCACGGCTGTTTGTGCCTCTGGGGTGACACTCTCTGCTGTATCTGAGACGCATCCATATGCTTGCCATATTACTCCTGGATCCCAAGCTTCCTAGAGCAAGGATGTATCTTATTCACCTCTGAATCACCCACAGTCTATAGAATCCCCATAGCAGACGCTCACTCAATCAATATGAGTTGACTTGCACAGCATAAATATCAATTTAGCCAAACCCTTGTCACTGAGGGCAAGCACCACAGCTGAGATTCCTGTTCCACCAGGTAGAGGGGCTGGGCTTCTAACCTAACGCTGTGCTCTCTCAGGCTTCAAGATCTCTATTCACATTCTTCATCCTGAGGGAAAATAACGGAGTATGTGAGGATTAACCTTTGCTCTCCTGTCCCTTTTGAACTCTCACCATTTTCAGTACTGCTGCCATCCCTTTCTCTCAAATTCCCCTCAAGTTATAGGGCTCTGGGATCACGTGAGGATACCCTCCTCCTCTGGTACCCACATTGCATCTCGGGCCCCTGGTTTTGTGATTACCATTCTTCCTTAACTTGCATAATCTCCTATCCCAGGTCTCATCTAAGCAAGGCTAGATCAGGGCTCTCAACTTTGGCACAACTGACATTTTGGGCTAGATAATTCTTTATTGTGGGGCTGTGCATTGGAGAATGTTTAGCAGTATCCATGGCCTTTACCCAGTGGGGCCTGCCCCTCTCTCTTCACTTATGACAACCAAAAATATCTCTAAACATTGCCAACTTTCCCTTAGGAGGCAAAATTGTACCCAGTTGAGAACTGCCTGCGATAGCTAATCCTCTTGGACTTTTAAGATTAATTATAACTTCCATCCTATTCAAGGAGACTAGAGCAAGTCCCCAAGGCCACATGTAGTAAATGTCATTAGGGAAGACATAAGGTTGATGGTGAGGCACCCTGGGGAGCCAAAGAAGTAAAATCAATATTTGATAGGTAAGATCACATGTTTGTAGAAGGCATCTAAAAGAATAGAATGTGTTCCAAAGCCCAAAACCAGGAGGGAAGGACTTGATTCTAACACAATGTTTCTCAACGTTGGCACCATTGACATTTGGCTGGATAATTCTATATTGTGTGGTACTGTCTTATGCATTATAGGATGTTTAGCAACATGCCTGGGCTCTACCCGTTGGATGCCAGTAGCACCGTAACATCCCCCTCCACCTTTATGAAAACCACAAACGTCTCCAGACATTGCTGGTGGCAGAATTGGCCCCAGGTGAGAACCACTGCTGTAGCCTAATTGATGCTTCATTAAAAATGGACGAACAGGGTAAAGCCAGGACGTTGGGAGTCCAGAGAGCTGGCGTTTGGTAGTGCTCCCCCAGCAGTATGCGAGAAGAGGATGCCCTGATGCTCACTGAAGTTATCTTCTGAGTGTAGAGATAGATGCTTCAGACATCACAGACCACTGCCATCGGCTGTTGATAGTCTCCAAATAAACTTCTTCACTCTGATTCCATGCTGCTTACTGTAGCGGGCATTTACATCCATTTTGACTGACCAACATCTGAAACCCCTCTCTGGGATGTATTGGGAAAATTCACCTCCTTGATGAATCTGTCTTCTGCTGTAAAGCTGAAAATACCAGATACTCACTTTTCCAGCTTTCTTGTAGCTAGGGACCAGTATGTGACCCAGGCTCCATCAATCAGATGCACCCACCTCAGAGTCATGGGGATCATAAGGAACTCTCTTTGGTGACAGAGCAGCAGAAGTATTTGCAGGAAAATCAAGTTTCTCAAGCAGCAGTGGCAGTGATGACAGTGGCAGCATCTAGTGGAGGGGCCAGCAGTGCTGAGGGCACAAGCACCAGTATTTTGTGCTCAGCAGCACTGCCAGTGTGAACTCCCAGGACTCTTTTTGAACATGATTTTGGGTGTTGTTCTGAGCCTTGTTTTCCAGCCCTCGCAACAAGGTAGAGAGCTGAAGAATAACCTTTTAATAAATTCTTTTTCTGATAAATTAGCTAGAGTTGGTTTATGATGCTTGCAATCAAGACTCTGAATGATCTAAAAATCTGTACTGGGAATGGGATGCTTGCTTCCTCTGGCTCGGACAGCTTAAAACTAAAAAAGAACAAGCTCCAGTTCCTGATCTTCATTCCATGCCTTGAACCAAGAATTCAGAGTCAAAAACAAACAACAAACAAAAAACCAGCCAACTAAAAACAAACAAAATTCCCTGAAGTTTGACTCTAAAGGGTTTTTAAATTCTAGCATCAGTTGAAGTCACAGTTTCGCCAGATGTCTTATATGAGAATCTGGGCATTGTTTGGGAAAGCCTGGAACCCTGAACACTGGAATGAGGGTATGTGGGAGCACACTATGAATGAGTACACGCCCACATATTCAGAGTCCCCTCAGCTCCAAAACTCCACAGAGACTCCCTTGCTGACTGAGGCAGCTCCCCTTTGGTCTCTTATGAGGCTATTCCTATCTTGCTTAAGACTTTAAAATGACCTCATCTGAGGTAATTACTTGAAAGGATCAGTCAATTCTCCTCAAACCCTTTACTTCCCTACTCCTCATTATCCCCAGACTTAAAACCAGGGTAAGAACAGCCTGCACCAGGGATTCAATTACAAAGTCAACCCAGAGGGAAGACTTTCATAAATAAACAATGGCAAATTTTTATCAGTTTATATCAGCAAATATTGTGAATATTTGTGGAAATGGATGATGAGGGTACTAGACCAGGGAGTAGAGAATATAACTTTAGATCAAGCTCAATTTATCCATATGTATCACTTAGCAGAGACTCTGGATTCAATCTACCAGTGTAAGCAGCTGGGAGTGTTTCCAAATGTTTACTTCATTGGTTGACGAAAACCTCACTTTAGTGGTGGTCTTCATTTATTGAAGTTGAAAGGCCAGAAATTCTTTGATATAATATAAAGTAAGGAAGCCAAAGGCTTGGGAAATAGGCTTGATGGAGGGGATTTGCAGTGTGTGACCTGCTCACTCCACACTCTAAATATATCCCCCTAACAAGTCCCAAAAAACACCTCCTTCACTAAGGCTTTGAGAAATATATTGATTGGTGAGTAGCACGCCAGCACATTTGAAAAATTCTGGAAGGGCTATAAACTGTAGGCCAGGGAGTCTAGTAAGAAATACTGCAATTGAAATAAAATCCCTATTTTATGTGGGGATACCAGGAAACTGCGGTGGCAGAGGCCAAGTAACACTATTTAACTGTCAGAGGCGAAGCAAGTATGGCTACCATTATAGGCATCAAAGTCAGTATGTAAATCAGGATAAATAACAAGCAACAATTTTTATAAGTGACTATGTAAATGGTTCTCAAGCTTTTGTGTATAGAGGAATCACCTGGAAGTCTTGTTAAACCACAGATAGGTGGCTGGGTCCCATCCCCAGTTTCTGACTCAGTAGGTATTAATGGGATACAAGAATTTGCCTTTCTAACAAATAAGTTCCCAGGTTATATTGATGTTGTTGGTCCAGAGACTCTTTGAGAACCATTGATCTAATTGATCTTAAGTCCTGACAACCAATATAGATAAGCAGATGATAAAGATACTACTTAATTTGTAAACCCCCTAAACTCTAAGAATAATGAACAAAGGCTTTACTTGAGCCACCACAAGAGTCACTCTCTCCCACTCCAAGTTGAGTCAATTTACAGACTAGAGCCCCTTGAATGGAGATAGGCTGGGACCACTTATGGAAGGACTCTGCAATCATCTGACGTGTACTTTATTGTGTATCATCCTGCAACTTCTCCAAAGGGTCTTGTGGTTGCTTACTAGAAGAATAAATACCAGTCTATTCAGGGCATCAGACACTGTCTCTGATCAATGCTAATTTCCAGATACCTGAAATGCAACACTAATGCAATGTTAGAGTGGAGGTTTATCAAGGTCACGTGACAAATGGAGATTTAAGCTGAGTTCTATCTCACAGTAGGCTCGGTGAGACTCCTAGTTATTTCCCTTGTTTCTTAGTGTATCATTGGCATAGATGTACTCAGCAATCTTCAGAATCTCCTCATTGGGTCCTTGACCCATGGAATAAGATTTATTCTAGTTGGAAGGGTGAATTAGAAACCCCTGGCTCTTCCCCTCCCTACTAAAACAGTAAATCGAAAGCAATGCCTCATCCTCGGTAAAACTGAAGACATAAATGTTGTCATTATGGATCTGAAAAGATACAGAGTTGAGATTACCTTCACATCTCCGTTTGATTGCCATATTGGCCAGTATTAAAAATGGATAGGGGGCCGGCTCCGTGGCTTAGCGGTTAAGTGCGCGCGCTCTGATGCTGGCGGCCCGGGTTCGGATCCCAGGCACGCCCCAAGGCACCACTTCTCCGTCCAACCCGAGGCCGAGTCCCACGTATAGCAACTAGAAGGAGGCGAACCTATGACATACAACTATCTACTGGGGCTTTGGGGGGAAAAAAATGAATAAATAAAATCTTAAAAAAAAAAAAAAAAAAAAAAATGGATAGGGCTGGCCCCGTGGCTTAGCGGTTAAGTGCACCCGCTCCGCTGCTGGCGGCCCAGGTTCGGATCCCAGGCGTGCACCAACTTCTCCGGCCACGATGAGGCCGCTGCCCACGTACAGCAACTAGAAGGCTGTGCAGCTATGACATACAACTATCTACTGGGGCTTTGGGGGAAAAATAAAATAAATAAAATTTAAAAATGGATAGATTTCGGATAATGACAGCAATTTTTTGTAAGCTTAATCAGGGAATAATTATAATTGCAACCACTCTTCTAGGTGTGGTCTCTTCACTAAAGCAAATATACACTTCCCTTGGCATCAGTATGCAGCTGTTGATCTCTAACCCCCCAAACAGAAAATACCTAAAGTAGTTTGCTTTCACCTAGTGGGGAGAGAAGTATACCTTCAGTGTATTGCCTCAGGGTTATACCAACTCTCTGTCCTTGTGCCAGAAGCCAGTCTGCAGGGACCTTGATTATCTCATCATCTCACAGAAGAGCATGCTGTTCCCCTACATGGATAAGATAAATACCAGGGAGCAAAAAGTTGTTGGAACTTGATATGCATTGCTATGACTGAGGATGCCAGACGTCAGGAGATAAGCCTCATGAAAATACTAGGCTTGATACCTCAGGGAAGTTTTTTGAGAGTCCAGCAGTCTGGGGCACACTAGGATAACCTTAAATGCCAAAAACTTGTTGCTGCATCTTATAACTCCTACCGCTAAGGAAAAAGAAAATGCTTAGTGGGAATGTTTGGATTTTATAGCAAACATATACCACATTCGGGTATTCTGCTTCTATCTATTACCACTTGAAAGACAAGAAGCTTTGAGCGGAGCCCGGAGCAGGAGAATTCTCTCCAGCTCAAGGTTGTAGTAGCAGAGCAACAATGTTCAGCGTATTTGTGGCAGATGGTGATGTCGAATGAAGCCTATAGAAAGTCCCAATGGGGTTATCACAGAGGAGATCCCTAAGGTTTTAGAGCAAGTAAAAGAACTAGTCACCTGTGAAAAATATCTCTTGGCTTACCAGTAGACCCTGTTAGAAACCAATGGTGGGACAACAGGTAACTATACAGTTTCAGCTCTTCAGGGTTCTATTTTCTTAATTTTCTTCCTTATAGTGTCATGTTTATATTTTAACTATTTTCCTCTGTTTTCGCTCTTCCCCCCATTATTTTGCACAGAATGACCTTGTAGTAGTTTCCTTTACAATCTAGTCCATAGGATATTATAGATATTATAGAATATCAATATAGATATTCCTCTTTTAGAAATGGAAGAGAAAAGGCCCCATTCAGAGATCGAGGACATGAGCTGGGCGCGGTACCTGATGCGACTTGGTGTTGTTATCTTTTTGAGGAGGGAGTGAGAAATCGTGTAATTGTATGAGGGGTGGTTACATTTTCTTAGGCAGGAGCATTTAGCATGAAGTAGAGTGTCTGTTAATGTTGGCCAGTCAAACAGGTGGACTGTGGTGGGCATTTGTTATTCCTACTGACAATGTCTCAAACTCCTTAGTGTTTCTCAGTGCAAAGCACAGTACCTAATAGCCAGTGGCTGAAGCAGAGTGTCTTCACCATACCAGTTCCAAGGCATGATCTGGAGCTTTGCTCCTGGCTGTGTACCCAAACGTGCTTCTATAGCCATTCCTGATTCCAAATGTTATCCAATATAATTTTAATAAGTTCATTTTCTACTGAAATCCACCATAATCATTTTCTACTGCATCTAACTGAGAACCATAACCAATCCTCTCACTAAAACGCCCTTCTAGCCACCATAATAAAGGAAGAAGATTCCCTGGGTAGTGGATACAAGCATTCCTATTACTGTAAGGGGATGTCTCCCATTGTATGTTAAATAAATTGACCTTCTGATTTAAACACTGATCTCTTGTAAGTTTGGTTAGCATGAGTCCATCCCCACTGAGCCTAGTCTCCTTTGGGCACAATGATAAAATTCAGTAACATTGTGACAGCCAGCTCTGAGGTTCTGTCTTAGTGGTTATCGTTGATCCCCTATGATCTCCATCTCTTTCCGCCTCACAAAAATCCTGCCATCATCCTCCTCCTACAGTGCACATCTCTATAGTATCCTCAAGTGCATTTCTTCATTTATTCCTCCACAGCAAAGCAGGCGTGTATTTTTATCTACGATCTAGAGATAAAAGAACTAAAATTAAGAGAAAGTACATTTAACCAGGTAGTAAGAAGCAAATCAGAAATCAGAACTTGGATCTCTGGACTCCTAGACTAGCCTACTGCAGAGACTGCTTTGCCTCATTTACCTAACCCAAAGGTCCGCAATGATGGAGGGTTGCCCATGCCTGGAGCTAATGCCATCTACGCCCATCAACAAACACCTGTGGAGATCATGGGCGGGACCTAAGTGAGTGTAATTCATTTCTAGGTGGCTTGAGAGTTTCTATACCTTGTGTCTTCTGCTTGTTTTATTTTTTGTGTGTTTGTATTGTTTTGAGCTCCTAAGTTGTCTTTGCTCTGGTGTCTGGTATCTCTAATTCTCATTCTCATGCAACTTTAAGGTTGCCCTTCCTACAGCCGGATTCATACAAATGTGGATGTAGTGTTCACCACTTCCCAGGGGTTGACACACTGAGCCCATGTGTAATGTGGGAGATTTCACTCTTTCCAGAACATAGAACAGTGAAGCACAGAGGAAACCTCGTTCAAAGGGGTCCTCTGTCAGCTAGTGAGAGACTTTTTCATCTCTTCACAGATGACTTATTGCCAAGTAGATATTAGCAAGTTATACAGATCACCATAGGAACAAAATTCTCATGACAATAAACCTTTCATTGAAACTCTTCTTTTCAGAGAGGGCACAAAAAAGGAACCTCAACCTTCTGGGCTGTTCAATTGCATGCCGTGCACATATATGGTTTCATTCTTTTTAAGTTTGCTTTCAACTCCCACTCTATGACTTTGTCCTAGGGCCCACTCCAGTCTTTTTTTTATTTTTTATTTTTTGTGACGAAGATCAGCCCTGTGCTAACATCTGCCAATCCTCCTCTTTTTTTGCTAAGGATGACTGGCCCTGGGCTAACATCCGTGCCCATCTTCCTCCACTTTATATGGGACGCCGCCACAGCATGGCTTGCCAAGCAGTGCGTCGGTGCGCACCCAGGATCCAAACTGGCGAACCCTGGGCCGCTGCAGCAGAACGCGTGCACTTAACCACTTGTGCCACTGGGCCGGCCCCCCACTCCAGTCTTTTAAACTGAAATTGTCACTTAATTTACATTGCTGCCTCAGCCGAAATTTACCAACAGACTCTACTGCTTACATTACCCCTTCTGAAACTTAGAAACCCCAAATATTTCTTTTCTTCCTTGGCTCTTTATATAGAAGGAAGAATCATTTCTAGGGTTTTTTATATTGTTGATACTTCAAAATCAAAATAGATAGGCTTTTATGGTACATGAACTATTATCCATCCTCTAAAGAGGACAAATCAAGTTATTCTAGCAGCTTTTCACCCTTGCTGCCTCCTCACTATGGCAATGCTATTCATTCATTCACTCATTCATCCAATTGGTCTATATTAGTCTTCTGTTAAGGACTCAGGCCTATACAAACACCTTTAATTGTGTTTAAAAAGTAGACAACATGACCCCTTGTAATTAGGTGCTTACCACCTAGTTGGGTTGTGAGACACAATTAGCAATTAGACAGAATATAATGTAATTATATAAACATGTCTATGTGTGTAACGAGAAATACAGATTGTGCCTGCTGTTACATAATATACAGAGTACATCCTTTTAATTTTTGAGAAAGATGCAGCTTTTCCTCATTTGGCAGAATTCTTGAAGATCTAGAACAGACTCAATTCTTTGAACTGCTCACTAACCTCTGACAACTCTTGTTATTATGTGTCAGCCATGAGTTCTCTGTCAACAGGCCCGGGGGACCCAGGACTTCCAAACTCAGCTGGTGGTCTCCCCACGTTCCTGATAACTGTTCTGAATTTTTTCCTTTCAACTAGTGCTAGGAAAACTTCCCAGTCATGTGGCAGAAGATGACAGAAGGAGAGCAAACCACAGAACTTCATCGCCACGAAATGCAGCAAGACCACACGCTGCCTTTTTTCCAATCAGAGGGGAGTAACTTTCTGCTTTCTAAAAAGGAAAGGAATAATCTTTGTGGGGGAATCTATAAAAGAATTGTTTTTTGTATCTTCTGGATGAATTTCTTTTCTAGATTTACATTAAATATTAGCACTTCTCTTCACAGCAAAAGGTACAACTTGCAAATTAGATAAACTTGCTTCTGGTCCACACTCTAATAATTTCAGCTCTCTGAAATTGACATGGGTGGAAAGTGGAAAGATTATGTATTCACGTTTGACAATTTTAACCACAAGCTTTGGATGGAAAACTTAGTTTAAGTGGAGCCTTGAGCAACGCTAATACACTCTCCTCCAATATTACGGGTAATATGTTACTTTTATATCTGACCCCATCAACTCATCTTCTTTCCTTTCCCCAAAGTTCAGGTCAAACCATGGGGTATGCAAATGGACTGTGGTTTACCACTTTACCCTGTTTTTCTTTCCTACGTTGACTCATCTAGCAAGACTAAATTTTTTCAAATCTGGAATCTATTTTTTCATACCAGAAAGTCTGTTCATTTTTATAGTCTCCCTGAAAGATCAAATTCAGATAGGGCCTCTGCTGTCAAGCTTTCCTTGCAAATGATCTCAGCTATTACAAGCTGGTATATTCCACCTCAGAGTACCTGTAGCACATGGCACAGTTCCAATAAAGTTGAAGTCTGTCTGTCTACCTATCTATCTATCTATCTATCTATCTATCTACCTACCTATCTATCTATCTATCTATCTACCTATCTATCTATCTGTCATGTCTGTCCATCTGTTTTTCCATCCTCCACTCAAACATGTATTGATCACTTACCGCACCAAGCATAGTGTTGGGCACAAAGATACACAGATGAATAACATGAAAACAGAGGTAACAGTATAATAGGAGAGGTACACAGGTAAATCGACTAATTACAACACAGTGTACGCTGTGTTTTGACTGTATTTTCACCATTACCTTTCTATTACTGGGAATGGTGCCTAGCACAGAGCAGGCAATCAAATCATCGTTGACCTAACTGGATGAACAAAGAGGCTGATGTGCTTGGAACAAAGTGAATGAGAGGGAGAGTTGTGGATGAGGTTGGAGAGGTTTCAGGGTGAGGCTGGGCGGGGTGTGGGGGTATGGACAATGGGAGGCCCTGTAAGGACTTTGGCTTTTACTCCGAGAAAGATGGGAAACCAAAGGAGAGTTTGGGCAGAGGAGTGTCATGATCTGACTAAATTTGAAAAGGATCCCTCTGGCTGCTGTGGGGAGAACAGACTGCAGGGGCCACAAGCAGAAGCAGCAAGAACAGTTAGGAAGCTACTGCAATAATCCAGAGGAGAGATGATGCTGGAACTGGCAGTGGAGGCAGTGAGCAGTGGTCAAATCTGGATGTCTTTTGAAGATATAGCTGACGGGATTTGCTGATGGATTTGATATGGGCTGTGGAAGGAAGAGAGGAAAGAGTCAAGGATGACTCTAAGCCACTTGCCTGAGAAGCCAGAAGGATGATGTCCCCCACCCCCTACCAGTAACTACCAGATGGCTCCTTACTTTTCTGAGGTTTCTGCTTAAATGTCCCTTTATCAGAGAGGCCTTCCTTGACCATGTATAGCAACCATTAGTGTTACTCACATTTGCTTTGTTCTCTCTCCTTTCAGGCAGTTGGTAGGATTGCTCATTTTGGCCAATGACATGTGAGCAGATGGGACTTGTGCCATTTTCAGGTGAAACCCTTAGTAGCTGGTGCATGCTTCCCCTCATTTTCTTTAGCCTCTGCCAGGGCAATTAGAAATGCTTGCTTGGGCCTATCTTCAGAGTGAGGAATGTAGAGCTTGGCCTCAGCTGACCTTCGGTGGTCATGTAGCACAAGCTAGAAGAACATCTTTGTTATAAACCACTAAGATTTCAGAGGATTGCTTGTTATTGTGTCATAACACAGACTATCCTGACTGATACATCCCCGTAAATAAAATAGCACTCTCAACCCCTTCCCTAGGTCCCACCCCTTCACTTTAACCACCCTAACATAGCATATATTGATTTTCTTTCTTCTGTTTTTAATTCTTCTCCCCACCCAACACTTTCTGTCCCTCATTTGAGTGAATGCTCCATGAGGACAGAAACCTGGTCTGATTTGTTAGTGCTGTGTATAGCACTTACAACAGTGTCTGGTTCATAGCAGGTGCTAAGGAAATACATGTGCTGTGAATGAATAAATGCCTGGACATTAGGGAGCATTTTACAAAACAGAGAGCTCTGAAGCTGTATCTGAAAGGATGCATAGGCGTGAGCCAAGGGGAGGAAAGACGTGAAGCATGTCAGGGGGCTCTAGGAAGTGCAGCATCATTGGAATGTTGGGTGAGTGAAGATAGCTGTGGAAAGAATTAGAGTTTAGGGAGATGGAGTGATGAAAGATGAGACTAGAGGGATAGGTTGGAGACTAGATGGATAGGTTGGATCCCAGTTTATGAAGAGACCTTCTATGCCCTGCTAATACACTTGGACTTTATTTTTTGAGCAATGAAGAGCCAATGGAGTTTTTAAATCAGGAAGTAGCAAGATCAGCTTTGATTCTGCCTGAATAAATTACTTTCAGGAAGCAATCTCTGCTCAACTAATATTCTCATTTCTCTTTGGCCATTGCAGCTATGTCGCCCTTCATCAAAATTCATCATTTTTTTCCAACAAATGTTTACTGCTTGCTATGAGCAACGTGCTATGTAAGGTGCATGGGGAACAAACAGAAGCAAAAGACACTCCTTGTCTCAAATGAGCTTCCCCAATCTGTGGTTCAAGCTAACAAACATAAAAGGTAACTAATTATGCAAGCCACGTGAGCAAAATCCTGCACTGGGGTCTCTGGCTTCTGTGAACCTTTCTTTCCATTAGCACATCCACTCATGTTCCACAAATGAAATTCTCTAAAGTTCACTTCACCGTTTCATATTGTTTTCTTCTAAAAGAAACCATTATCATTAATGTCATTATTATTGTCTTCATCATCATCATCATCATCATCATCACAAAACAGCACAAGTTAACATTTATATAATACTTTACAGTTTACAAATCACTTTGATAGACATTATCTCATTTAATCCTTATAAGAACCCTATGAAGTCTTATTATCTCCACCTTACAGACGAAAAAACAAAATAAAACACCAGGTTCTGAGAAGTTGTCCAAAGTCACAGACCCAGAAAGGCCTGGAATCCAGGTCACGCCGAGTAGAGAAAAGTAAGAAATGGTCCGTGCCCACTTGCAGATTTCCTAACCTGTAATTTCCCACTTCACTTGTTTCTCCCTCTGGACAACAGATGTTTTCTGAGCATCTGTGATGTCTCAGACACTGTCTTGGGATTGCAGACATAAAGAAAACACACCCAGTCTCTGCTTTCTTGGAGCTTAGTAGAGCTTGCAGTCCAGCCTACACCTCGGGGGGCTTTCCCTTTTACTACAACTCCTGATAAACTGGGGGCAGGGGGGGCCTCCCTTTCAATTGGTCCATGGACAGATGGGCCCCTGCCATGTTTTCTCCACCTCTGCAGCAGCCCCCTCTTCAGTTCGTGTGTTGTTTCCTCCTGGTTGAGCACAAACGTGTTGGGCGCCATTGTTCCTTCCCTTGTCCTGCCTCACCAGCTACTAGACAGTAGAAGCTGCCTGACTCTCAGACATCCTAACTGTTCTAGGCAACAGGCAGAAGCTGCTCAGAAAGTCCATGTCACTTGTCTTTTCCTCACCACACCTTCCTCTCTGTGGCCTGAGCTACTGGAGTCTTGGCAAACTTCAGGGCTAATACACAGCCAGCCAAGGGGCCACGCTCAGTCAGGGACTCGAAGCACCACACGCAGCCAACAGGCATATCATTCTGCGAGGGAGTCCCACCTGAATGCACTTTGCAATTGTTTCCTTACAAATGCGTCCCAGTCAGCAAGCCTAGTTCACTGAGCTAACCGACAGGCTTCTCGTTTATAACGCTGCCTTCTCTTGCTCCTTAGTGTGCCTGTCCTTCTGCTCTTTTAGCCAGGGCTAGGATGCCCAGAGGGTGCTACGTCCTGTAGGTGCCCAATAAATAATTCCTTATCACCGACATTCCCTGATGTCCCTGGAGATGTCTGCAGGTGACAGCACAGCCTCTGACTCCAGCCTGTGGGAAGCTTCCTCCCTTGCTACCAGGATACTATCTAAACCCAAAACAGGAATAAAGAATTTCTAACCATGACTGGACCTTTGATCCAGAAAGGCCAAATTAACAATGGCCAACCAGGCATGAATTACCAGACTGCAGCCAGTCTGGACAAGTGAACTTAAATGACAATAGCAGAGGGGGTAACAGGGGGATCTGTGGGTGTCCTTGATTCAGGGGGGCTCTATAGTCATCACAGCTCAGGCTCTCTCACCTTCTGTTTGATCCACTTACTGACTTCCTGGTGGCCTCTGAAGCTAGGAACTGGGAACTCAACTGGGTGGCACTGGATAGCTCCTGACAGGGATGGTGACATCCGTATTCGTGGGGTTCAGATTGTGCCTCTGTCTGGTTCTGCTCCAATTAGTCCCTCCCTCCACCTACCCATGGCCTTTGCCAGTAGGGTTAAGCTTGAGCACCTGAAAATTCTCCATCCCTCCATCCTAACAGCCTAATCTTCCCCTGGTGCGGGGGCTGAGGAGTGGGGGAGCCGCTCTCAACAGAAACAAAGTGATTTCAGACAGAGAGCAAGATGGAAGCAGGCAGAGCAGAGCGTAACATCTTGTCTGGAAAATGAGCACTGTACAGAGATGAAACTCCAGCCCATAGGAAGCAAGAGGGGTGGAAGACAGGGATGATGAGAAAAGGAAGTTGTATGTGTTTCTTTTTTTAAAAAACAAAACAAAATTACTGTATTTCTGATTATGAAAGTATTATAAACTCACTGTGGAGATTTGGAAAATGCAAAAAAAGAACTGCAAAGAAAATACCCATAATAATGGTATATAACATTTTAAATTGTTGCTTTTGACTTTTTTCTCAGTCCATAAATATATGAATAAAACTCCCCTCCCAGTTTTGAATACTTAAAATATTTTCAATTTTACAATTATAAATAACTTGGTGATGAACATCTTCATTCCCAAATATTTCCCTAAATTATTTCAGAGTGGTACCTTTCTTCATGGCAGAGAATGAAAACATCTCAGGATGAGGGTGGCTGTCTTTCAGCAGGTTGGGTGGACGAGGGGCACCCTGGAGGATGACAGAAATGTCGGGTTCATAGAGGTCAAGCTCTTTTGTGTAGCTTCTTTCTCTTGTGTGCTCACGCTATTGCAGTTTCAGACTATAGTTGACCTCAAGGAGTAAGAAATCCTATAAAAATCCATGTGATTCACACTTCCATCCTTCTCACTTTAGCTTGCTTTTCTTTGGCAATTTGGCCAAAGCATTCATTGCCTGGAATATTATTGTGTGTATCAACAAGCTTGACACGCAGCCTAGCCCTTTTCTATCATAGCGTGGGAGGTGGGAAGTAAAATCGCCATCCCACACTTCCTCATATTCAGGCTTTAGGACGTGGTTTAGAGACTGCCCATCAGATACTCTCATGGTAGCACGGGGTTTGGAACTGAACCAGGAGGAAGAGGAGGAGAAAAGGAGAAAGAAGCATCCATTTTGCATTACAAATAAGGCTCAAGTTCCGTCTGTCCACCTCCCCAGTCCTGGTCCCTTCCCCACCCCAACCCAGGAGGGAATTATTTTCAGATTATCAGATTGGTGTGTATCTGTCCATTTTCCAAATATACCTGTACACAGATTCTATTTTTGTTTCCCCATTTTTTTTTATTGTGGTAAAATACACGTAACATAAAATTTACCGTCTTAACCATTTTTAAGTACACAGTTCAGTGGTGTTAAATGCATTGCTAATGTTGTGCAACCATCACCATCATCCATCTCCAGAACTCTTTTCATCTTCACAAACTGAAACTCCACATCTATTAGACATTAACTCCCATTCTCTGCTCCCCACATCCCCTGGCAGCCACCATTCTGCTTTCTATCTCTATGAATTTGACTACTCTAAGTACCTCATATAAGTGGAATCATACGGTATCTGTCTTTTTGTGACTAGCTTATTTTGCTTAGCATAATGTCCTGAAGTTTCATCCATGTTGTAGCATGTGTCAGAAATTCCTTCCTTTTTAAGGCTAATAATATTTCCATTGTATGTATATACCACATTTTGCTTATCCATTTATCCATCGGTGGACACTTTGGTTGCTCCCATGTTTTAGCTATTGTGAACAATGCTGCTATGAACATGGATGTACAAATATCTCTTCAAGACCTTGTTTGCAGAATATCAATGAGCTGAGGCCTGTAATACTTAGCACAGTCTCTGGCACATAGGAAATGATGATGAAGGGCGGCTCTTACTTCTACTACTATACTTCTCTGAGCTCATCTACAGATGGGGTTATTCTATTACAGCCCTTGTGGGATTGAGATCATTTTGTGATTACTGCAGGATGTGTCTGCTTTTGAGGGGTGCCAACACACTCTGTGCTGCATTTCTAAATGGGCCCTTTGAAAGAAACCCACCATGATATGGACTCCTATCTCATGAAGCCGCTATTAACGCTTTTAATTTAATATACTGGATATGTGCATGAGTCATGCTCAAATTTTTCCTGAAAGAACCACTTCCCTGTGCACTTGAGATACCTACACTTTTCAAAGGTTTTTTTAACAGAGAGAAGCTAAATTTAAGCTAATATCTTCAGAAGGGCAATTTTCAAATGAGGTGAATTACACTCATTAGCATGTTTTATTTAAGGAAAAGGAATATATGGTTCCATTTTAAAAGAGGCTTTTAGAGTAACTCAGGCTATCATGGAGTGGAGAGAGAAGGTGATTGGGAGTCAGAGAACCCAGGGTTGACTCCCATCCCTGCCTCTTATTAGTAGTGAAAGACCCTTAATATTTCTGAGTCTTAATATTCTCATATGTATATTTAGTTCATAAGATTGTTAGGAAGATTTGATGAAATAATGTGTGTAAGTGCTGCGCACAGAGGACGTCCTTAGATAATGTTCATTTCTGTCTATGCTCTCAACTGTCATTTACATAGCCTTCTGAATTCGCCATCGGAGTGAATGAGGTCCGGCAGGCGCTTTTATAGGCTGTGGGATAAAGGGACACATCAGAGAGACAGTCCCACCTTCGGAGGGATTTTAAACTAATGAGAAACAAAGGCCATGGCCAAGTGAACTCAGAAGAGTGGTAAGTACAATAATAACGTTATGTCCAGGGTCCACATCTCCCAGCACAGGAAATAAGAGAGACCGTCACAGACGTATCCCTTGAGCTGGGTCTTGAAGGATGAGAACAAGTTCACTAGGCAGGTGAGAAGAGCAGGTGTAAAAGCACAGACAGAAAGATCATGGAGTGTTCCAAAACTGATGAGCATTTCTCTTTCTTCTCCGGAATGGCTGGCCCAGAATTCTCATGTCTCTCCTTTGGCTGGCATCCATGTTCAAATCTCTGGGCATTGGAGTCAATAGAGAAGCCAAGAATTATTAATGTCTATTGCATATTGGAGCTTGGAGCTCCATAAATGAGCCCAGTCCCACAAGTCTACCTGGAAAATGCTTAGCTCATACTTTTCTCTTTGTTACCTTTTCGCAGGGACAACTAAGCAAATCACAGTGGTGGTGTCTGGCTGTAAACAGGTCCTGCCTGTCATTGTTGATCATGAGAGATTCTTCTCTCTGGAATCAGATCATTCAACCTCATTTCTAAAAGTCGTGCTCAGGGGCTGGGTGGGTGGATGCTGTTAATAACAACAAATGATCAATGATTCTTCCAGCAAATATAGGAGTAAGTCACCTAGTGGGCAGAAAAGTCTGTTCCTCCATGTCCATTTAATAAAGAAAATTCCAGAGAATGAATCAGTTTGTCATTAGAAGTGGCCATTTCCAGATATAGCTCTTATGTCCCTATACTCTTATAAACCACGGGGCATCTGCCAGCTGCTGTTGCTGAGCCAAGAATGTTTATATCCAGGCACAGGGACAAAAACATGGTAGAAAATGAGTAGGCTGAAACCAATAAGAAGAAATATTGGAAGAAAAAATGCACAATCAACTTTTGCTGTGTACTTTAAAAGAAATTCCAATCCAGTTGTAGCTGAAAGATGACTCATCCTGGCGACAGAAGCACCAAGAGGCATGAAGGGGGAGGGATGAACAGAAACAAGATTCTGTTTTACATAATTCTCATTTTCATGCAAAGAGCTATTCAAACAGCTCATGAAATTAGCCAGCAAGTTAACTACCTCACTATTTAGAGTGTCAGACAAAGTGCAGGAGATTTTTCTAGATAAGGATTATGACAGCTGGTCAATAAGAAAACCGTCATAGACCATATCCTACCATCTAGAACACCAGGAAATTGTCAAATCCCCTCAAAAAGACTGGAAAGAGTGAAAGACATGGATCTTTTGGTTGCAATAGAGACCTACTCAAATGACCTCAGAAAACGGGGCCCAGGGATTTCTCAGTGATTCTCAAACTTGGCTACACAGTCACCCCACCTGAGGTGTTTTTAAAACTACTGAGATCTAGGTCTCTCTCCAGAGATTCTCACTTATTCAGTCTGGGGTGTGACTTGGGGATCAGGATTTTTTTTAACTCCCCAGGTAATTCTAATGTACAGCAGAATTTGAGAGCCACTGATAGAGATATATAACAACTGGAACTGGAACAGAAAGATGCCAGGAAGCAAGACAATCAGGGCTACTTCACTGCAGTTTCAGGGAACATCAGTTACAAGGCGTTCTGTGTGAATGGCGCCCCCTAGAGCGCAACTCCAGATGTGCAATCCTGTGGCGGTATTGACTGTTGATACTCTCTCCATCTCTTCCACTGGGGGACGAACAGATTGTCACTCAAGCCTGGAGCGCTGCCTCATGCCCTTTTGTTATAGCTATGTTCCTAATCACCCAAGTCTCTTTATTTCCCAATTTCAAATTCCTGAGAGAGAAGTTTAATATATCCAGCTCATCTTTTTGAGACTCATGACCAAAATCACCTTATTCTGGCCAGCCTATGGATGAGGTACACTTGAGCCAGGGGGTCTCCCCAGGCCGTCATGAGTGGAAAAACATGTCGTACTGGACATTAAGGGCCAAAAGGTATGGGCATGGCATCTTCCCTCAGGAAGTGTGAGTAGGAAGGTGGTATCTTAAATACAATAAGTTTTGCAGAGGCTGACAGATTTCCTTAACAAAGCTTGAAACTTGGGTGACCATAGAATTAACTGACCAAACCAGGACACTTTTGAGAGTGAAAATGTGCTATTAATAATAACACTGTGGGGCGGCGGGCGCAGCCTGGTGCCATAGTGGTTAATTCGTGTGCTCTGCTTCAGTGGCCCACGGTTCACAGTTTCGGATCCTGAGCGTGGACCGATGCACTGCTTGTCAAGCCATGCTGTGGCAGCATCCCACATATAAAGTAGAGGAAGATGGGTACAGATGTTAGCCCAGGGCCAATCTTCCTCAGCAAAAAAAGAGGAGGATTGGCAATAAATCTTAGATCAGGGCTAATCTTCCTCACACACACATACAAAATAATAATAATAACATTGGGACAGTAGGTGTAAACTGGAACAGTCCCAGGCAAAGTGGAGTGTATGGCCACCCTAATTTGGCTTAGATTTTGATAGAAAAGGAGAAAAAAAGACCTAGATAAAATTTTAGGACATGGATATGGGGAATAATAATTTTTTATAGATATAGATGGAGGAACCAGAGTGAAGAAGGGGCTGTGAAGAAATACACTTAGGCAACTTCTCCTATATAAGGTGAAAATTCATGGAGATGAGGACCCCCTCATTCTGGCAGTTCTAGATATGCAAATTGCCCACCTGAGACAAGTGTATTAATTTTCTAGGGCTACCATAACAAATTACTACAAACTTGGTGGCTTAAAACAATAGAAATTTATTCTGTCACAGTTCTAGAGGCTTGAAATCCGAAATTAAGGTGTCCCTAGGCTCTAGTGCTGAAGACTCTAGGGGAGAATGCTTCCTTGCCCCTTGCAGCTTCTGGGGGCTCCAGGCATTCCTTGGCTTGTGGATGCGTAACTCCAACATTGGCCTCTGCCTTCACATGGCCTTCTTCTCTTTTCTGTCCATGTCTTATCCTCTTCCATCTCTTATAAGGAAACTTGTCATTAGATTTAGGGCTCACCCAGTTAATTCAATATATCTCTTCTTGAGATCCTTAACTTAATTACATCTGCAGAGACACTTTTTCCAAATAAAGTCACATTCACAAGTTCCAGGTAGACATATCTTTTGGGGAGCCACCATTCAACCCACCATAGCAGGTAAGCACCTTAGAGTCAGGTTCATTTAGAACGGTATGGCCTAAAGAGGAAGAGGTGCTCAAGAATCCATTTTCAAGTACTCTATGTTAGACTCTATGTTGCAAGTAGCAGAAAACTCATCCAAAACTTGCCTAAACAATAAAGCAAATTTATGGACTCATGAAAAGTCAACATATAGGGTTTCCTTCAGGTGAAGCTTGAACCAGCAGATCAACCATGTTTCATTCCAAGCCTCCACTTTGCCCTCCACAAAATTGCTTCCTCATGAAGCCAGCTTCACTTGTGGTCCTACAGTGGCAGCCTTTAGCTCTTGGGGCTGCAAATATCCTTGTTTATTGTTCTTGTTTGTTATAATTCTTGTTTATTATTCTTCCCAGGATCTCCAGGGAAGGAGAGCCCACTTTTCAATGATGTAAACTGGACCACTGGAATTAAACCTTTCTGGCTCACATTAGTCTGACTTGGCTTAAGGCAGTGGAATATTCTGATTGGCTTAAGTCAATTGGGACTCATTCCTAGAGTTGGGATGGGGTCAATCCAACCCAAACCACATGGCTGAGACTTAAGATACTGTTAAAAAGAAGGAAAATGATGAGGATGCTGGAGAGACAACCAGCATCACAGAACCACTACAGGCATCACTAAATAATGAAAATGAGAAACAAATAACTAGTAATATTTTCTGAGCGCTCATCATGCACCATGTACTACACATGAATTATATCATATGTTTGCAACAGCTATAAAAGGTACTATAATTATTCCCATTTTACAGATCAGGAAACGGAGATATGAGATGTTGAGTAGCTTACTCAAAGTGACACAGCTAGTAAGTGTATTAATCTGAAAGCAATGAGGACTGTCATGATCAAATTTGTTTTAGAAGTACAATTCTGGCAGCACCGTGGAGAAAGGATTGGAAGGACAAGAGGCTGCTGGGAGACCAGTAATCCAGATAAGCAGCAAGGAGGACCTGGACCAAGGCATGGGCGGTGGGGAAGGGGAGAAGTAACTGGTGTGAGAAACATCAAGGATGTAGAACGAATGGACTTGGTAACTGCGTGTGGAGGGACAACATGGGGATCAATGAGAGCCCCAGGTCTCCAACTTGAATGACTCAGCTCATGCATTGCTATTAACTGAAATTGTAATAAAGCTTGTGTTTATAGAGTGCTTACTTCGTACCAAGCACTTTATAGGGACTTGCTCATTAATCTTCAAATATCCTTAGAATGCTATGTGACAAACAACCACAAAATCTCAGTAGCACTCATCAATAAGCATTTATTTAGCCAGTGTGTGTGTGAGTGGGGGGCGGAGGTCAGCGAAGGCACAGCAAGAAGGTTTGGCTCTGTCCCACGTGTCTCTCATCTTTCTCCTGGGACTAGCAGGGGAAAGAGACCTCCCTTACCAGATAACAACACTTACTGCAAGGATGTACCTAATCTAAGATAGTGTGATATTGGCTTAGGGATAGATAAATAAACCAATGGAATTTTTTCCAAAAAAGAGTTGGTGAGGGCATAAAGAAACGGAAACTTTGCCATTGTTATTGGCGGTCTAAATTAATACAACCATTTTAGAGAACAGCTTGGCAATATCTAGTAAAGTTAAAGATGTTTATAGTCTATGACCCACCAATTCCCCTCTTGAGAAAGAGCAGAATGCTAGTATATGGAAACTTGATAAATGACAGAGGTGACACTACGAATCAGTGGGGAAAGGGTGGACTTTGATAAACGGCACCAACACATTACAGTGAAGAGTCGAAATTAGACCCCCGTCATACACTAACACAAAAATAGGCTTCAAGTGGATAAAAGATCTCAAATTATGAGAACGTCTTATGACCTTGGGAGGGAGAAGAATTTCTTACAAAGTCACAAATCATTAGGGGAAAGATTGATATATTTGAATATTAAAATTAAAAACCTCTGTTTAACAATATAGCCAAGCATCATAGCTAACATTGCCTTTAACTGACAATCGTTTAGTACCCAGAGTATATCTAGAACTTTTATAAGCCTATAAAAAAACGGTAAATAACATAGTACTGAGACAGGCAAAATATATTATGGAACAAATCAAAAAAGAGGATATTTGAACTGTCAATATACATATGAAAAATTTCTGAACTTCCCTAGGAATCAAGGAAAAACAAATTAAAATCACAATCAGATATTATTTCCCTCCCATGAATTTGGCAAAAATTAAAAAGTCTGACATTTAATCCTATAACCCACCAATTCTACTCTTGAGACATTTTCTCAAATTGCAGAAGTAGATATGTATAAGACAGTTCACTGTGGTATCGTTTTTACCGAAAAAAAAATGGAGAATAATTAAATGTTCACCGACCACAGAATCAAGTATCTATTCCTACAATTCAGTAGAGTGAATGAACTAGTCCTATGTGTATCAATATTTTAAAATCTTTAACATAATATTATTGAGTGAAGAAAGCAATTTACAGAAGGATCAGTGCAATGGTATATCATTTCTACACTGTTAAAATTGTTCAAAACCATACAAATCTTGTTTATGGAACCATACATATGTAGTCAATGTTTAAAAATAGTGGGGATGATAAGCATCAAAATTCAAGACAGTGGAGAGAGAGAGAAATGTGATTGTAGACCTGCCGCATAGGAATCTTCAACTGTTTCTGTAATTTACTTCTTAAAAAAATAATTTGGGAACAATACAGCAAAGTGTTAACATATGACGAAGCTGGGTGGTAGAGAACAGATGTCTGTTATATTACTCTCTCTACTTTACTGTAAGCATAAAATATTCACAGTATATTTTTGAAATCTTTGGCAAGACAGGACCGGGAAATATGCTTTCCTTTGTCTTTATAAGAGGCGTGCTAGAAACTGGAATCCCAAGAACTGGGACTGCATAGAGCCTGCCCCTGCTTTTAAACATGAACCAGTTTTACGGCTTAAGGTGTTCCACTCTCTAACCTCAGAACAAAGAAGATATTTAAGAATTCATTCATTTGGTAAACATTCAGAGTGGTGAGTGTCTCTTTTGGTGCCAGGCCCCCGGCTGGACTGAGCAGCCAAGGATGAACCAGGACAAGTCCAGGTCCTCAGGGTGATCATAGTCTAGAGTGGGAGGCAGACAAAGGGGTAAACGCAGTAGGAGAAGTGTTCCAACTCTAGTTGTTACAGAATCCTCTGGGAGCAGAGAAGCGAGCACATGAACACTGATGGTGGCCCATGTGGTTCTGCAGAGGAAGCAAAGTCTGAGCTGATGACATGTGACCAAGTGGGTACGCGCAAAGCCCGGGCGTGTGAGAGGGCATGGCGTGCTTGGGGCCCTGCGCTTGAAAGAAGACAGATGGAGAAGAGAGATTCCCAAAGCTTTCAAGGCAAGAAGTACCGTATTTTAACAGCCATGAGTTGAAGGCTGTTTGGGCTGGAAATTTCTACATGTGGAGGCTTCCATCTTGGAACAGTACATGCCTTGATTTGTACTCAGTCATGGAGAGCCCACCTGTTTGATACAGCTCTTTATCCTTTGGTCCCTCCCCCTTCAGTGTAACCTCAGGTGACACCTCAACTCCTAGAGCATCCAGTCAGCCCAGGAAGCTGCTCCTCTGCAGTCAGGTTAGTTCACCAAGAGGTCTGGGTGCACCTGGGAGGAGAGGAGACAGGAAAGAACACTCCAGAGCATTCAGGAGTCCTGCCAACCACCTCAGACTTCCTGTACACTCTGGAGTCCGAATGCTCAGATTTGAGTCCAGTCTCTGGATTCTAGCTATGCGCCTTCAGACAAATTATCTAACCTCTCCAAGCCTTAGTTTTCTTGTCAAGTGAGAATATTAATAATTCCTCCTCATGGGGTGGTTGTAAGCACTAAATGAGATAAAGCATGTAAGGCAGATAGCACTGTGCATAGTAAGTACTTAATAAATGTTAATTATCATTATTGTTGTGAATGTTATGTCCATGTTTCTGATATCTTTTTAAAAATCCATGCCCTTTCAATGCTTTTTCACCCTATCTTCTGCATATAGCCATTAGATAGCTCCATCACGCTTCACTTTCTGTGTTTGTATTATGAAAGGCGTAGGCACATTGGATGTTGTTCCTCAAACCACGCCTGCTCCCCTGGGGGTCCTGACGCCCATCTCCCGACCCCCAATCCCCCCACTAGTTGAGAAACCCGATGGGGTCATCGTCGGCTTTTAAGCAGGGGAGACGCATGGCTAGATGAGGCTGCTTGCAAAATCACTTAATTATCTTGGGATCCAATTTATAACATATGTCTAAGATAGTTTATAAGCTCTTGTGTCTTCATTTGTTAACCGTCTTAATTTTTTATTTCTGTGGAGATTACACTCAGGCTATTGTGCTACTCTGGGCCAGGGATGTTATATTTTACATGCTGTTGAAATAAAACCCTTGTCATTTTCTGGGCTAAAGCTCCCCGGATGAGTCAGATATTTGCTTCTAAGCAGCGTGGCCTTCGAGGGTCAGGCTGCTCTTCTCTCTGAGGGACCCCGGCTCGGCTGCCACCTAATGGCGAGTTTTGCGATTTAAAAATGGCTCTTGAAAAACACTTCAAATGCACCCTTGGAAACGAGACCCTCTGCTGCTGTGAGTCATTCTGGATGATGGCGTGACAGATATTTACTCATCTCTGTAAAAGATGACTAAATGCTTCTGGCCGATGGGAGGCTGTCTTTGAAAAACAATTCCATTTTGTTTTCTTCAAATATGAATTTCAGGATTTTCTAAACAATGATTTTTCTCTTCAAAATGCACCCAAGCAGAGGAAGGACGAGGCTGGCATTGGGGGTGGGAGGGTGTATTGCTAATATTTGTCAAGATTTTAGAAGGTGCCCAGTTCTGTTGTAGGCACTAAAAATATCTCACTTAATCCTTATTTCAATCCTGAGGTAGGTAGCATAATGAAAATAAAACTAATAATTATTATTTATAGTCATTGCTATGGTTGTTATTTCATAAATGAAGGAATTAAGCTTTGGTAGATCTAACATCTCTTAGCTAGCAAGTGGCAGGACCGGAATTCTAACCCAGGCCTGTCTGACATCAGTAACTGTGCTCTTGGCCACTCCACTCCTGAATGATGCCTTTACTTCTCCACATCTGCGGGGTTCCAACATCAGCTCATCCTGCAAATATTTGTCAAGGCCTAGAATGTACTCTCTGTTGAGTACTGGTTATCAGCCGCGATCTAGACACAGACCCTTCCCTCATGGAGCTTATTGTCTTGTGGGAGAAAAAAAGAAAAGTAAATAAGAAATTGCAATATAGCTTGATAAATGCTATAGTGAGGTGAGCACAGGGTGCTGGGGGGTCATGTATATAAGTGTCTTATGGTGTCACCTTGGGAAAGTCAGGGTCGACTTCCCGGAGGAGGTGACCAAGGTAATTCCTATGGGATAAGTGAGAATTAGGCAGGTCCAGGGAAGAAGAGGATTAGAGAAGGGCATTTCAGGCACAATAAGCAGCAGGCACGAGGGACCAGAGGTCCCAGCTGGGTGCTGAGTACTGGGAAAACACTCTCATGATTGGAGAGTTTCAGGGAGGGACCAAGGAATTGGCTCATTTGGGTGCTGATTTTTGTCTTCTGTGCTAGCTACCTCATTCTGAAAAGAACACTGCTTTGCAAAGGAGAGGCTCTGAGAGACAGGTAAGAAGAAAGCTTTTTCTTGTCCCTTGTGGCCTGAAATGGATGTACAAATGCTGTCCTGGGCCTCGGCGGGAAGCCCTGAGAAGCCTGGTAATGACACTCTGTTATAAAGCTCCAGGCACAGCCATGGCAGGTCTGCTGGATTGGCGAATGTCATGCGGTCCAGACATCACAGCACCACATGTGGGTGGGGTCATCTCAAAGCCAAAACTTGGGAGGATGAATTTTGTTTTCCTATTAAACATAACAGCAGAGAAGAAGGAAACCACTGTAATGGAATGGACTAAATGAAGGCTCCCTGTCGTGTGTTCTGCTAGTACCTTCCACAGATGGTGTGAAGGAATTAGGGGCTCTTCTCTAAAGGGCGGGACCTTGGGAAGCTCACTTTTCCCTTTGTTTCTCCGTGGTACTTCCCCCTAGTGGTCTTCAGCACAACTTTGTTAGTCAGATGCTCATTGGGCAAAGCCATTTTACCAAATTATGAACAAACGATGAAGAAGGTAATTTACAGGTATGCAATGTATTTAGTCAACTGGATTTGGCTTCACACAGTGATTGGGGCTGTTGCCTGATCACCTTTTTTTTTTTTTTTCCCGTGAGGAGATCAGCCCGGAGATAACATCTGCCAATCCTCTTCTTTTTGCTGAGGAAGAGTGGCCCTGGGCTAACATCCGTGCCCATCTTCCTCCACTTTATATGGGATGCTGCCACAGCATGGCTTGACAAGCGATGCATCGGTGCGCGCCCGGGATCCGAACTGGCGAACCCCAGGCCGCTGCAGCTGAGTGCGCGCACTTAACTGCTTGTGCCACCGGGCCGGCCCCTGTTACCTGATAATTTTTTCTCTTCTGTTTACTACCAGCTTAATTAGGTCACTTCATTCGGGCCCGTGGAGACGCTCTGGACTTTCTTCTTAGACCTTCCACACTTAACCCTTTGGTTCAGGTTGAAGTGGTTCATAGCCTCCTAAATCCCAGCCTGGTGTTTCTTCAGCATTTTGTTGTGTGTCTCTTAATCAGATCTCCCCCACCAGACCCTTTCTCTCCTCATAGAGAAATTCTCCCTCAGGGATTGTATTCCTTTTTTCAGGTGTTTGTGTCAGCAATGGGAGTCTTCCGGTCTCAATGACAGTGGCAGGGGCCATGTTGGATGTCCACAACGGGGGAAAGTGCTATGGCACCATGCTATGGCATATGAGAGGACTTGGCACCAACTTTTCTATTTCTGACTCATATTTAGCATCCTCTTAAACAGCTTTCATAGTGTGATGGTTAAGAACTGGACTCAAGTTCTGCCACTGTCTAACTTGAATGATATTGAACAATTTACTTAACAATTAACTTTGTGCCTCATTTTCTTCCTCTGTAAACTGGCATCACAATAGGACTTAGTTCACAGGGTTGTCCTGAGGATTAATGAGCCACCCTGTACAGCACTGAGAACAGTGCCAGACCCAGAGTAAGGACTTTATTGACCTTTTCCTTTCTTCTGGTGGGCTACTGTTTTCTTTTCTATGTCCTGTGGTCCCTCCAACCATGAGCAAATCATCATTTATTTCCCCCATGTCTTATTTAGATAATATTTGCTTACAGAAATGAGTTGTCAGGATATTCACAATGTTCATTTGGGAAGTGACATTCCTTCACAGTGACATCCCCAAGACTCAAGAAAGCCCGTATGGCAGTAGGAAAGCCCCTGCGTACACTGGGTCCCAGCTCACTCCTAGTCAACAAAATCTCATTCAGGCTTTCTCTAGGGGCCCTTTCCTAAGTGCCTAATGGTGGACTGTCCTAGTTATTGTGCCTGTTTCCTCTTCTAGTATTAGTTCTGAAATCTATCAAATAATCCCAAGTAGTAGGTATAACCAATTTATGTTAGATCACTTTCTATTAAAATTTGTAATTTATGCTCATGGAGACCAATATTCTATTGTGTGCTATTTTATGCTTTTTGGTCTTGGAGTCTGCTCCCTTCATTTATGGGTTTCTGAATGGAGTACGGATAGACATGTCTACGTTGCTGGTTTCAATATTTTCCATAAGCCTAAAAAAAAGCCTGACATGGCATTGCACACCCATCATTTCCTTCTCTTCAGGAATTGCTCTGTGCAATAATAAAATGCTATTGCTTCTTAGTGATTTGTTTAGGACAAAAGAGCCGAAAATTATATCCTGCTGGAGAAAGATCATATTTGCCTTTAAAAACAAAATTCTATTTCTTTCAGGTATAATATAATTTGATTTGTCATTTTCTTCATGGATATTACATTTTTATCACTGTTTTTCTGAATTCTAATATTCTAGTTCTCTCTGTTTTATCATGGAGAAGATGAGAATTTAAGGCAAAAACTTGCAATACTTCAGCTCAGTTTTACTTTTATCTTTGCAAAGGTTTAAGACGTAAAACGACCTTTCCTGATGTTAGCATCTCTGCCCTGTGGAAGAGATCACAATAGACTTAACTAGAAGCCATGTCCTAGGGACTTTGCAGTTGGGAAAATGGTAAGTAGTGGCATCTGTGTTCACTGCCATGAGTGTCTGGCAGCAAGAAGTAACACTCTGAGCTATCAAGAAGAGTGCATTAGCACAGTAGATGTGACATCTGAGGAGGTTGCCAGTATACTTTCTAGGAGTGAGTCCGCTAGTCATTGAGTGATTTCAAATTTATATACAATACCTTTCCACAGTTGGATGGGAAACTGGGAATCTCATATAGGCCTCCTTGGTAAAAGGGCTTATGTGTCTCCTGCTTGTGAGATCACAGGCCTCCATGGCTCACTCTGAGCTGGTGGTGGCCCTGGGTGCTCCTTGACAGCACTATCAAGTAGGTGGAGGCCATCTGGGGTACCTCTCCACATCCGTCTCAGAGACCCTTTGTCCCACTCTGAGCTCCTTTCTCCTGTAGAGTCTCTGGCTGCTCACCTTTGCTGTTGGGCCTCACCCTTGGCAGCTCTCACTTCTTTCTTTTCTTTCTGGTTGCCTTGGAGAGAAAAGATTAATATGTAACATTTGCTTTTGACACCTAGTTCCATTTCAAAACCCTTTGTCTCTGCACTTATCATTTATATCGATGATTTAAAAAATTACTTTATTGGATTTTTCCAATGAAATAAGACATGCGTTGGACTTGTATTCTGAAAACTACAAAATACTGATGAAAGAATCAAGGAAGAACTAAATAAGTGGAGAGACATACCATGTTCATAGATTGGAAGCCCCAACATAATAAAGATGTTAGTTCTCCCCAAACTGATTTATAGGTTTAATGCAATTCTTATCAAAATCCCAGAAAGATCTTTTGTAGATACAGACAAGTTTATTCTAAAATTTATATAGAAAGACAAAAGAATCGGAATAGCTAAAACAGTTCATTTTCTAATTGGATATTTGTGTTTTTTTATTCTTGAGTCTTGAGAGTTCTTTATATATTCCAGATGTAAATCTTTTGTCAGATATATGGTTTGCAAAGATTTCTTTCCAGTCTGGATTTTGTCTGATGAAAAGATTTACATCTGGAATATCTAAAGAACTCTCAAAACTCAAGAATAAAAAAATACAAATATCCAGTTAGAAAATGGGCAAAAGACATGAACAGACATTTCACCAAAGAAGATATACAGATGGCATATAAGCACATGAAAATTCGTTCACTATAATTAACCATTAGCAAAAGGCAAATTAAATATCACTACATATCTATTAGAACAGCTAAAAGGAAATATAGTGATAATATCAAATGTTGGCAAGGATGCTGAGCAATTGGATCACTTGTACATTGCTGTTAGGAATGTAAATGGTATAGTCACTCTGGAAAAGAGTCTGGCAGTTTCTTAAAAAACTAAACATATACTTACCTTGTAACACAGCAATCACAATCCTGGGCATTATCCCAGAGAAATGAAAATTTATGTCCACACAAATGTTCATAGAAACTTTATTTGTCATAGCCAAAAACTGGAAACAACTCATAAATCCTTTAATGGGTGCATAGCTAAACAAATGATGGTAAGTCCATCCCATGGACTACTACTCATCAGTAAAAATAAATTAACTGTTGATACAAGCAAAACTTGAATGAATCTCAAGGAAGTTACGCTCAATGAAAAAAAGCCAGTCTTAAGAGGTTACATACTGTATGACTCCATTTATGTAACATTCCTGAAATGACAATATTATAGAAATGGAGAATGGGTTACTGGTTGCCAAGTATCAGAGAGCGAGTGAGAGGGGATGGGTGTGACTATAAAGGCGTAGCATGAGGGATCTTTGTGATGATGGAACCACCATGTATCTTGATTGTGGTAGTGGCTACACAAGTCTACACATGTGATAAAATTGCATAGAACTATATACATACACACACACACGCACACACACGAGTGCATGTAAAACTAGTGAGATCTGAATAATGTCTATGGATTATACCAATGTCAATTTCCTGGCTTTGATATTGTACTATCATTACATAGGATGTTACTACTGGGGACAAGTGGATGAAGGGAACACAGGAGTCTCTGTACTATTTTTGCAACTTCTGGTGAATCTATAGTTATTTTCAAATAAAAAATATAGGAAGAAAAATACAGGCACATAGTAACCACTTACACAATATAGAAGTATCTCTAAAAATGTGATAATCTCCTACCTCCTTTCAATTTAGTCCCTGAAGAAGCCAAAGTCTAGTGTGTAGGCTTCCATATCTTTCACGACAACACAAACAAAAATGTATAGTTTTCTGTTTTTTTGAGGGTTTTTTTTTTTTTGCCTTTTATGTATTTGTTTACAAGTATACATACCACATGCATTATCCTGAAACTTGTTTCTGGCCCTTAACAATACACTACGGACATCGCTCCAACGTTAGTTCAATTTATAGATCTAGCTGCTGAAGTTTAACAGCTGCGCTGTTTTCAGCACAATGGCTGTGCCACAGTTTATTCAGCTTTTCCTTTGTTGATGGATTTTGGGGCTGTTTCTAGTTTTTTGTCACTACCGCTTTTATTTCTGGAAGGCCAGATCCTCCACCAGTGATTTTCAAACTTTATTTTAGGAGTGGAACCTTTTTTCAAATTATATCCTGTCACAAAACTCAATAAGTAAAACACATAGACTCACTCAGGTTGAATAGGGTTGGGGGCTTGGAGCCTCTCTGCCCCTCTCGCAGACCCTGAGGCATCTTTGTGAAGCTTTAGGGTTTAGGGAACAAAAATAGAAAACCATACCTTGTGATTCCTGGACTGTCACCCATTCTTCTCCCAACCTGAACTCCGATCCTGTCCACATCCCTCAATCCTTTCTGGGGTCCTGTTTTAGCTGGACAGATCCTCTGAAGCCAAGATCCTTAAAGCCCAGCCTTCTAACTCCGTGGGTCCTGCCTCCACCCCACCTGCTTGGACACCTTCATGTCAACGTCAGCCTGAGCCAGTCTTGCGTGTGCCACAACTCTTGGGCCACTCTTCTTAGGAGGCCAGCCTTATAGCCAAAATAGTTCTGCAGCCTGCTTTTTCCTGACTTACTGCCTTTTCTCTGCCAACCTTCACCCCATCCTGCCACTAAGGGCCCAGCGAGGCTTGCTATGGAGCCCTCCTTTTCAAGGTTAATGCCTGGCCTGTTCTTTTCATCCCATCCCTCCCGGCTTTTCATACTTGCTCCTTCGATTGTTGTCAGTCTCTCTTAAGACTTTCAGTATCCCTCAGTCTTCTCGTGTGCCTTAAATCTCACACACGCACACACAATCTGGAGAAAAGCCAGCACAACTTCCCCTCAACACCATCCCCTCTACACAATGGCGCCCAAATCATGTTTGCAGCCTGGAATTCATTCTCAATCTCTGTCTTGAATCTCCAGCAACTTGCCAGCCATTTTCACCTTTCACTCGCTGGTTGTCTCACCAGACCTCAAATTTAACTTGTTTAGGCAGAGAGTACATTGTTCTGCAAACAAGCTCCGGATTTTCTGCCTTCACCCCATGACATCATTCTTCTCCTGTCGTCTCTTTAAATCCACTATGCTTGCTCTCCATTCGTATTTAACTTGTTCTTCATTTCTCTTTCCCTCCGTGGTCATCCTAGTTCAGGTTCTTATGATTTCATATCAGCTCTTTGCAATAGTCCTCAAACTACTCCCCTACTTCGGGTCTCTTCTATTGCTCCTTAATGACAATCCCCTCCAAACACCACCGCTAATATGACTTTCCTAAAACACCACTTTCAGTATGCCATTTGTCTGCTCAAAAACTTTCAGTGACTACACGATCTAAAGGAAGAAGCCCAAACTCCTCAGCTTAGACTTCAATCTCCCTTTAATTGATCCCAATTTATCTTTACAAACTTGATTCCCACCATTCTAAAAGAAAGAAACCAAATAGGCTGGTACACTTTCAATGCCCTGAACACACTGGGCCAATTCCCACTTTGGTGCCTTTGCTTGAGCTGTTTCTTCTGTCTAGAATGCTTCCCCTTGTTGATCTTTCTGTTTCCTCAATTCCCTTAGATCCTTGAATACCCTTCACTTAATTCTTAGTTTCTAGATGCCTTCCCTGAACTTGCACACACACTGATTTATCTCTCACTTGCTACACTGCAAACACTGGCCAGGTTTACTTTCTCCATTTTGGCACATTATGTCTGTGTCCTGCTCTCTACTACAGGTTCCCTGAGGGCAGGGACCACGCCATACATGTACATATTCACCAGCTTACCTAGCAAGTCCTCTGCATGTAGCCAGAGCTCAGGATACAGCTCTGGCTCACTTATGTGCCTAATGATAGACATTATCTAAGGGCAAATTGCTTTATCATGTTTCATTCTTTCTTAACCTTGAGTCCAAAGTCATATGGACTATAATGAAACCACAGAAAATTGGATATGCAGTGATTAACACTCACTGTCCACTTTAAACACAGTTTCTCAGGAAATGCCATGGTTCAGCCAAATGGGGTCCATATCCACCCAGACTGAAAAGCAGCAACCAGCGTTCACAGAGCGTTGGCAAGGGAAGCAAAGCATTTTGCAGAAATCAATTCAATAAAAATGCAGGACTTAAAAACTACACTTTCAGCAATTGTGTAAACAAAGATTAAGAAGTCTGCACTCCCAGCTCTGAAGCAGGAAGAGGACATTTCAGCAGAGGCAATGAGGGAAAATCCAACATCAGACACAAGAGGGTGCCCAGGATGTGTCAGACAAACATTGCCACGTGGGTCTCTGTATCGCCTCCACCACGCTGGGGCAATCTCCTGGTCTTAACTGAGGGCAAACAGGCGTTTGATGCCAGAATCCAGTAGGGGTCACCACACAGTAGTGTCTGAATATTGTTCTCATTAATACATGTAGGTGCAGCCATCTTACCAAATCCCCTTGTCATCTTCATAAATTCTCGAGTTGAAAGACACATGTGGGTGGAACATCTGAACAGGCTGGACCCAGTGACTCTTCCAGAGTGGACAGTGCCCCGTAAGGAGCCCCTTACAAAGCCTTTCTTTATCCCATGCATTTTTGCCTTTGTGTCTGTTACCATTGCACGCCTCTAAATGCAGGCATGAGGAAGACAGAGTGGAAGGAGAAACAGGAGAACTAACATTTACTGACCACCTACTATATACCAGGCCCTCTGTTAGTCATTTCATTAACACGGTCTGCAATCCTTACAGCTGTCCTGAAAGATAGAAATTTTAATTTCTATCTTTATAGAAGATTTGTTCATTATACAAATAAGGACGCTGAGGCTTAGAGAGCTGAAGCCAACCTGGCCGATGTCACATCTGGGAAACTATGAAGCTGGACTCCTCCCACCTCCGAGGCTCACACTATAAGGCCTCCTGTAACTCGGTTCCTGAAAATCTGCAGCTACACGCAGACTTCCTTCTCCATGCCACCGGGGCCTGTGGAACAGGAGCTGTTTCAGTGGTTAGCAAAGTCGGTTCTTAGTACAAACAACAGCCTTTTCATGTAGGGCAGCTTCTTGGTGAAGAGGTTTGGAAACTCCTGCAGGAAATGACACATGTATCAATGCAGCAAAGCCCTGCAGAAGGCAGCACAGCAAAGCTTCTTGTGTGTGTGCCCTGGCAGTCAGTAGTGTGTTATTCCGAGGGCCACTCAGAGAAGGTTTAAGGGAACCCTGACACGCTGGAAGAGAACACATAAGAACAGCTTCCTTTTTTTGCCTTGCAACCCCCACACACATTATCTAATTTAATCCCCGTTTTCCGAGGAAGGAAGCAGAGTCCCCAAGAGGGTAAGGAAGTTGTCAAGGCCCCACAGCTCCTAGAGAGCAAGGCCACTCAGACTCCGGTGTGCTGCCTCTAGAACTTGTGATTTCTCTGCTGTGCTGCAGATGCAACCCTTTCCAGAGGAGCCTGTTCGTCCTCCCGGAGAGTGAAAGTTGTGCCACCAGCAGCGTTGGCTGGCCAGCTCTGTGCTGTGATTTTCAGAGACACTAAGGGGCCTTCCCACTGACCCCTAGGCTCTCCCTCCCACCTATCTGAGGCTTAAATTTTTTTTTTTTTTAACAAGGAACAAATCCCTTTTATTCCATAACTAGAGATGTTGCAAAATGAAAATACTGGTACAAAAGGTAGGAGCATTGATTTAAATTTGCACTAAAGTGAAAACAGGTCACACAGCCAAATGGGAAGAGCATGGGCTTTGGGATCAGAACTGAGTTCAAATCTGGCTCTACCAGATGTGAGCTGTGTGGCCGTGGGCTTGTTGGTTCACCTCTCAGATTCCTCATCTGTAAAGTGAGGATTATACTACCTACCTCTAAGGATCAGCAGAAAGATTACATAAGAAGTACACAGAATGTCCCATACAGAGCCCGGCACACAGCAGATGCTGAATCAGTGATAATCATTCTTGTTATGACGATCACAACTTCTCAGTGTTTTTGAGCTCCCAAAAGGTGTAATCATACAAAAGAAATAGCAAATGCTAATTGCTGACTCCAGCTCCACCGTTTGGTAGTTCTGTAATCGTGGCCACATCACTTACCCTCTTAGCCTTAGGTTCTTCCCTTTGAAACCAGACAGTTGTGAGAATCAAGTGAAATAAGGTATGTGCAAGTGCTTTGTGACATGGGAAAGGCTATGTCAGTATGCAGTTGTGGTGGATATTTGAAAGTGCAGGGTAGTAGTATTAGTTTATGGTTATAACATTACTGATCAGAGTACTGATTACAGGTTATAGAATGTTGATGGCAGAATCTTGCTGGAGCTGTAAAAATATTTCGACGTAATGCTATTTCTCTATTGGTGTGTATATATGTAAATAGACATAAATTTTATAGACGTGTGTAATAATATGTTATATGATGATATCAGTCTAATTATGTAGCACATAAATCCAGCAACAGGCTTGTCCTTTTGTTTTGAAGCACTTTCTAGCACGCCCTTCAGGCCAAGCTGGGAATAAATGCTGCTGTACATGTTGACTCACAAAAATAAATCATGACGCTGCAGACGGGGTCACCAAACACCCAGATGGAGCCCTGAGGTCATGGTCCGCCTTGAAGGCGGCATGCCTCTTAACAGGAGCTCTGAAATGGCCAGAACTGGTACGAAAACATTCTCAGATGCGGGCTTCCTCTGAAGCAACCAGAAAACAAGTATGAAAAAGCCATTCGCAAGGTTCCCCAGACGAATAAGGTCAAGAATGGGCTCCTCAGAGTGGAAAGCACCTTTGAAGTTGTCTGCGAGCAGATGCTGGTTGTTACTGTGTCTGCTCTGGGGTCTGGCAGCCCAGCTCCACCTTCAGAATCCTCGCAGAGTCTTAAGGGAAAGGCACTGTCTCCTTCACAAATACCTTCTCTCTTCTACCCTCTTCCATCAGCTAAAACAGTGTTCTCGGTGTTCATCTGTTTGCCACAGATCCTTGGGCTGTGTTTTAGAGGATTCTCTTCCCTCCACAGAATTTGCCAATATGGCCTGGCATACAGAGCAGTTTTACTCTAGAGAAGTAAATATAGCCTTTTAGATGCAACTAAATGCAAGAGGGAAAAACCCAGATTGTTTACGGAGCTATTGGCCAAGTGGATATAGTTAGGAGCTTCAAGCCCTTGAAATATGAAAATTAGTTAAATTCAATTTGATGAATGAGAATAATCACTTCAAATAGGATAATGTGATAAATAACCTCTTTTATAAGGAAAACAATCATTTCAATGCTACAGGTGCCTTATTTTGAGGATTGCTGAAATGCAAAATAATCCAAGTTTACGAAGTGAACGGTGTTCATGATAATGAAGTGCTGCCTGGAAGACCCCACCAGGGGGAGGCCTGCTTCTCACCACTGGGTTTCTTCTTACATTCCAGCCAGCAGGGGGTGCTCCAATCCCCAGAGTATATACTTCTCTGAGAATGATTTCCTATTGCTGCTGGAACAAGTTATCATAAACCTAGTGGCTTAAAACAACCCAAATTTTTGTCTCTTTCGGTTCTGTAGTTCAGAAGTCCATGTGGGTCTCACTGGGCTAAAATCAAGATGTCAGCCGGGCTGTGTTTCTTTTGGAGACTCTAAGGGAGAATCCACTTCCTTGTCTTTTTCAGCTTCTAGAAGCCACCTGGACTCCTAGCTCATGGCCCACTTCTCCATCTTCAAAGCCAGCAGTGTAACAGCTTCAAATCTCTCTCACTCTGACTCCTGCTTCCAGTTTAGCATACATGCCTTTAGAGTACATACATGTGTTAAAACCCATAGTACATACAACACCGAGAGTGAACCCTGAGGTGAACTATGGACTTGGGGTGATGATGATGAGTCATTGTAGTGTTACAGAACCAGGTTCATTTGTGCCTGTCACCCGGAAAGCTGAATACTGAGATGATGAGATTGCAGCAGAGAGAGGGTTTTAATCACAAGGCAGCAAGGAAATGGGAGAACGAGTCTCAAATCTGCCTCCCCGAAAATGGGGACTCAGGGATATTTACGGGGTAGGGGGTACGTGTGGAGATAGATGATTGGAGGTGAGGAGGGGTGAGGTAATTGATGATGCACAAGCATAGTCAACCTTCATGCCTCTTCATAGGATGTATGTTCACAAAATGGCGGCATTAGCATGACCTGAGGGTGGAGTTTTTAGCCTCTTGGCATCAAGAGGTCACTTAATCAGGCATCTGCCTGGGCCCAGTGGATGGGTTGGTGGTCTCAACTGGCCTGAACTGGACAAGGAGGTCCTAATTCTTGAAAAACAGCAGAGACACCCATTACCATGGTGACCAGGCACCAGGGAGATGTTATCTATAGGAACCTAGTGGGAGTCACCTAGCAAATTGCCTAAACAGCACAGTTAACAATGGGTGAGTGAACAACTAAAAGCTATAATCAGTAGTGGCAAAAAAGGAAAAAAAAAAACTTAGTTATTAGCTACCTAATCATCAATGGCTAACTGTTTACTGGTTTCAGTAGGTTCATAGATTGTAACAAATGTTACCACTCTGGTGGGGGATGTTGATAGTGGGGGACGCTATGCATATCTGGGAAAAGGGAGTATATGGGAAATCTCTGGACTTTCTGCTCAATTTTGCTGTGAACCTAAAACTGCTTTAAAAAATAAAATATTTCTTATTGTTTTATTTTAAAAAAGCATCTTTTAAGGGAAGAATGATCTGAGCAATGTTCATGAAAAGGTTAGGAACTAATGCACTAAACCACGAGCTCCTTAAGAGAAGAGACCCTCACTTATTTCAACTTTATGTCCTGAGAGCTGCACAAACACCTGCCCCTGGTGAGAGCTAAGTCCGCGACTGAAGACAAGAAGGAGACCAGGGGGTGGTAAGGTTTCACACAGCCCATGGTCACCCTCAGTGACAGTGACTCCTTTTGCAGTGTGATGGCTCCTCCTACAACCCAGAGCAGAAGTGGGGAACTGGAAACCAGCACTGTTTAGCCTTGTGCCAAGTAATTCCATATTGTCCCACTTCAGGCTTGCAATAACCCTACAAGGTAAATATTAACATTTCTTTTTTTTTTTTTTCTGAGGAAGATTTTCCCTGAGCTAACATCCATGCCAATCCTCCTCTATTTTGTATGTGGGTCACCACCACAGCATGGCTGCTGATGAGTGGTGTAGGTCTGCACCTGGGAACCAAACCCAGGCTGCCAAAGCGGGGTGCACCAAACTTAACCACTAGGCTATTGGGCCGGCCCCCAATATTAACATTTCTGTTTTTAAAATGAGAAGAGTGGGGCTCAGAAGGGTTAAGTAACTTGCTGAGCTACAGGTTGAAGGGCCTGGATTCAAATCTAGGTTTGTGTGGGTCTAAAGCTCGTGCTAGGCTTCCTCCTCAAGTGACAAGAGTAGAAAAAGGTGGTTTTTTGTATGTGTATGAGCTCTGGATGTGGAAAACATGCAGAAAAATGGACCTGCAAACTAGGAGAGGGCCCAAGGGAGGGTTCATGGTTGAAGGCAGTATTATACATTCATATAAAAGACTAGTTGCTGCTGGAGGAATTCCCAACCTTTGTAAGATGCCAGTAGTCCCTGTGGGTTCTCTCTGGAAAGGGGAGCCACATCTAAGGCCACCAGACCTGACCAAGCAGTGCTGGAGCAGAGAGGCGCCAGCAGGGGGCGCTGTGCAGCCGTGGTGGGCCTATGTCTTATTACTGGATCCTGCCCAGCACAGACCCTGCAGCCCAGAGCAGGCGTCCTGGGCTAAGCCAGGGATGGAGAAATGTCATTTTGAACTAAGTTAGTTTCCTTCCCTTGAGATAGAGTAACACAGAGAATATTTTTCAGAAAGTTTTGGAGAGTGAAGTTTGTCTCTGGCAAAATCACTAATTGTTTTGGGTTTCTTTCTCTTATATAAAACTTCCTTTTGCCACAATGGATGTCAGGAGGCAGTGCAGAAAAGTGGGTAGAGCAGAGAAAGTGGGCATGTCCCACCCCAGATCTGTCTCTTATTAGAGGTGTAGGTTTTCTCTGAGCCTCCTTTTTGGCTTCTGTAAGCTGGAGATCAATGGCTTTATCTTACAGGTCTGTTCTGAAGACTAAAGAGAATGTACGGAAAAGGTAAGTACATGATCCTGCACAGTTTGCAATCATTTAGGTCATACGACCCCTTTAGACTCTTAAAATTATTGAAAACTCAAACAGCTTTTGTTTATGTGGGTTCTATCAATATTTACTACATTAAAAACTAAAATTTACTTTTCAGTTAAATTTCTCATGAAAATATTTGTTTCGTCAGAAAAACATAACATTAATAAGCCCATCACATATTCATTTTAAAAACATGTTTCTATGAAAAGTAACTATATTTTCAAAATAAAAACATATTTAGTTAGAAGAGTGACAGTGTTCCCTTTTTGCAAATCTCTTAATGTCTGGCATTTGCATATGTGTTCTGCATTCAGACTGTTGTGATATTGCACTTCACGTAGCTTCTAGAAAACTCTACCGTACACTCACGAAAGAATGGGAGTGAAAATGCAAATAACGTCTTAGTGTTCTATGAAAATAGTTTTGATCTAGGCAATTGATAAGCAATAGTGATTACATTGTTCCCTTAGCAAAGTCATCCCAAATTTCCAGGTAGCAACTCCAGCCTGTAACACAGGACACTCTAGGAAGTAACTTGGTCCTTGGAGAAAGTGTCTGACATGAGGGTTATGAGAGACTTTACTCAGCATGCAAAGAGCATGATGAGAAATGGAGTAAGCAATGGGATGAATCAGACATTGCACAGTTGGAACAAGCCTGAGCTCAGGGACCTTCTAGTATATGCAAGGTGATATCTATCCTAAACATACAAAATCAAGAAGTCACTCAGAGAGCAGTTAGTTAACCAAACATTTTATTTCAAATTAACATAAAATCTGCCTTTCAATGACTTCCAAAATGTTTCATTTCCTTCCTGCTTTGGAGGATGAGATCATTTACTATATTTCTATCTCCTCCCCAGCAAGCATCTGAGCCTGATGAATCCTGCATTAACGAATTTCTGCCTCCTGCTGAGACCTGTGCAATTTCCGTGGGTCTGAATTGCCCTGCGTCTGCCCAGGTGGGCCCGAGGCCTTCCCCAGGCTGCTTGTCTGCAGAGGGATGAACACCAGCAGAGCCAATGCTCCAGCAGCAGCGTGGGTGGGCTGTGTCCCTGGGTCGCTGTCAAGATCTCTGTTACCTCGGTGCCCAGATTCCTCTTCCTCCTTTCCTCCCCTCCCCACCCCTCCTCCTGCGCTGCTCATTCCTGGCCATCCCATTACAAAGCTCCCTCTCCTTGATCCTTTGGACTCTCTCAGACCTCTTTGTAACCCTCATTTCTCCCCCAGCTTCCTCTGTCCACTCAACCTGAATCCTCTGTGCTGACTCCCTGCTCTCTCCCAGTGCAGTTCCACCTCTCCCTTTAGGCCCTTCTTCCTCCCTCCTCTCTCCTCTGTGTGTTGCAATGGAACACCCTTCACGTGCCAGGGCCATGCTGGCCTCTCTTGCGTATAATTAAGATGCAATCTACAAAGTACGTAGCATTTATACCCAATTTCCTTATGAGAAAAATAAGGCACTGAGGAATTGAGTAACTTGCCCAGGTTCCCATAGCCAGTGACCGCTGGGACCAGGGTTTGACCCTATGGCTTTCCACCTCGTCACTGATGCCTCTTTTAAGCAGCTTCTTCATTGACCCTGTCCTTCCTCGCTGGTCTTCCCATGTGCCATCTTTGCTGGGTCTCACCACACATACATGCACCTACAATGGCTCCCCTAAACGCATCTTCCAATAGACTGCAAATTGACTGGGTACCTGTGATGTGCCAGGAACTGCTCTAGGCCCTGGGAGAGAGCAGAGAGCAGGCCTTATCTCAGGGAGCTGTCAACCTCTTCCTTTCTGCACTGGCATGTGGGCTCCTTCAGCCTCCTTTGCTTCATTGGCTGACTTCTGCCTTAGTCCCAGCAACACTTTTATCTTGGGCAGAGTTGGACTGGACACAGTTTTGCTTTGTGCTTTGTGTTTAGCAAACCCCTCCCACCCTCTTCTCTTTCAAGGCAACTGCCTGACAGTCCCTATTTGGTTCCCAGCCTTTAAGATGTTAGCTGGCCTGAACCACTCTGCTTTTCCTCACCCGTACCGTTCGTACCGTTACATGAGAAAGTCACCATTTCAGGGAAGCTGGCCTCTCTGGAACTTCTCACATACTCATGGCAGCCCCGTCCCCCATGCTCTGCTGAAAGATGGCACCACTGGCACCGCTGTAGAAGCTGCAGAGTGATGGCACCTTGGGGCTCTACCTGAGATGCCAGGGCCCAGTGAGGCCAAGTGTAGGCCAGAGGCCCCTGAAAGCTGGACCTGAGTAAGGAAGAGCCAAGTTATAGAAGAAGAAACTGAGGTTGAGGGCCTCATTCATTCATAGTCATTCATTCATTCAGAATATGTATTGAGTGCCTTCTTTGTTTCAAGGACTATTCTAGGCACAGGATACAACAACGAACGAAACCAACGAATCTGGCCTTGTGGAGTTTCCAATATATTGGGAAAGACAAACCATAAACAAATAAATGCACACAGTGATGTCCAATGGTGATAAATATTATAGAGAGAAATAAAGCAGTGTCTGGTGATAGAGTTGATGGACGTGAGGGGTGGGTGCTATTTTAGATAGCATGGTCAGAGAAAAGCTTTCTGGGAGGGGTGGCGTTTAAGTAAAGTATTAAATAAAGTAAGAGAGTTGGTCCAAGTGAATATCTGAGGGAGAGCATTGGGGCAGAGGAAACAGCTGTTGCAAAGTCCCTGAGGTGGGAGCCTGCTGGCTGGTTTTGAGTAGAAGCAGAAAGCCAGCATTGCTGGAGGGAGTAAGAGAGAAGGGGGCTAAGGAATGAGGTGAGGGGGGAGCCAGATTCCAATCACATGGGGGCTTATGAGCCATGGCAGCTGTTAGGATCTCAACCCAGGGCTTCTGACTCCAGGTACCGTGCTCTTTACATTGCACCACACTGCCTCTTCAGTTTACTCGCAAACCAACCAAACAAGCAGCATGAAGTTTATGCACAAGATCAGGAATACAGAAGACAAAGCTTCCTAACACCTCCTTTATTCTTTGCAGAGGTGTGATGCAAGTTCTGAGTCCATACAGCCCATGAGGAGAGAGGAATCTGTCATCAAGAGGAGCCCAGAACCACTGGGCCAAGGAGGCTCATGTTGCCCTCAGGGGCTCTGCCTGAAATGTATTGTTGCACTCAATGGGCTGAACTGTGTCCCCTGCCAAATTCCTATGTTGAAGCCCTAACCCCTGATGTGACTGTATTTAGAGATAGGGCCTCTAAGGAGGTAGTTCAGTTCATAAGGGTGGGGCCCTCATCTGATAAGACTGGTGTCCTTATAAGAGGAACAGACATCAGAAAGCTCTCTCTCTCTCTCTCTCTCTCTCTCTCTCTCTCTGTGCACACAGAGAAAAGGCCTTGTGAGGATACAGTGAGAAGGCAGCCATCTGCAAGCCAGGAAGAGAGGCCTCAGACCCTGTGGTTTTCTGACCCTGTGGTTTGATGAAGAAACCAACTCTGATGGCACCTTGATCTTGGACTTCTAGGCTTCAAAACTGTGAGAAAATGACTGTGGTTCAAGCCACCCACTAGTATTTTGTTATGGCAGCCTGAGCAGACTACGTATTAGAAATAACTCCAATGGGTTATGTCTGTGTTCTGTTTCTTGTTGCATCATTGGACCTCTAGCAGGCCTGGCCACAGTTTACTTTCCATCCAGTTGCGGAGGAGGGTTCTCTCTGACTTCTAGGAAGGGCAGTTTTGCTTATAGGAGGGCTGAGCAGGGCGTGGTTTGGAATCCAAGATGCCTTAACTTGTTTATGCCTCTGTTTCTTCATCTATAAAATGGGGATGATAATACCAGTGCTTTTGGGAAAGTTCTAAATACAAAGTTCAATTGAATAAATAGTTGCTGACATCATTTATGTATAAGGTATTGTATGGAAGGATATGGGGGTAAATGTGTGTGTATCCCTTATAGGAAATTTTTCTCAATAATAATGTATGTGTGTAAAATAGTTGCGAAAGCATTTTGGGAGTGTGACATTTGCAAATGAGGAGGTTTTTTTATTTATAATATTAACAATCTTGTTACTTTAATGTAAATGTACTGATTTTTGTAATCAGTATAATGTTCTAAGTATTGTCTCATAAGGTGTTAAAACATTTATAAGACTCTAATATATTTGTGAATTTAATTAAACTTTTAGAAGTGTTGGATTGGGTTTCCAATGTTTAAATATTTGGGAAAATTTATATATTTTGATTTATTTGTTATGTAAGTAGTCTGAGAATATTTAGAGGACTGTTGATTATTTAAGGTTCAAAGAAATGCTGATCATTTAATAAATGCAGGCATAAGATTACTACATTATACATCACCCCAAGATAAAAAAAATGGGGAGAAGTAGGTGTTGTTAAGAATGAAGAGCAGAGGGATGTAGAGAGACTCTGGAGCAGCTGCCAGATGTTTGAGGGATAATGACAGAGAGAAGGATGGGGAAAATTTTTGCTATATGTTAAGAGAAAATTCCTCATGGGCATTTTCTTGAAGAGATGTAATAAAGATCCTAATTGCTAAATTACTCTTTGGATGCCAGGCTGTGTTTCTTTGAATGTGACCCCATGTTGTGACTGGACCACAAAAATGCCTGACTTTACACAGGTTACAAGAGAAAATGCACAAGGTAAATGCACAGAATTATGAAAATGAAGTAGCTTTCTCTGCAGTATCATCCAAATAGAGCTCAAAGCTTCACTTGTGGGAAGTACAAATGGACTAAAAATTCCTGCAAAGTGACTGTGTCCAAGTTGGTTGATAGATAGAGGATGGTGGTCTTTAGATCAGAGCATCTCAGAAAGACCACAAAGACTGTCAGCTGCAACTTCCATCCAAGGCTTGAAATGTTTTCCTTTTGATTTACAGATGACTTCAGAGACAGACAGACAGACAGACACACACACACACACACACGCACACACTCTGAGCTGGGATGTTTTTCGGTTCTCTCTGTCATTACTGTTTTGTATTCTTACAATATTTCAAATTTTCTGACCCTGTGGTTTGGTGGGGTTGAGGACACACTATCTCAAAATATGGCACCTTGGCTTATTGAATGTTTTGGGCTGAGGCAGTTTGAGAGAACAGCAGAAGCAAGCATGTCACTCTGACCTTCCCTCCACCCTTCTTTCCTGAAACAGGTCATAAAAGCTTCATGCGAGGGTGCCCTCCCTGTACCCAGAGGAAAGGAGCATCCTTATCTCCAAAGCCAAAGGGATGCCAAGTAGAATCCAAAAACAGCATTGCTCGGTTTCTCCCAGTCTACCACACTTATCTCCTACTCCTTAGCCTGCGTATCCCTACATGGCTACCCACTCTTCACCAAACCTACCACAAAAATACTCAGGGCTCACAGTTTCTTTCAGGTCTTCACTTCCTTATAAAGGCTCATGTGTCACGTAAAATTTATTAAATAAATTTGTAAGTTTTTCTCTAGTTAATCTGTTCTAATGTGTGTTTTTCCAACACCGCCAAGCAATTAACTCAATTCTGACACTATCTACCTGGAGACAGCATCAGATTCCACAGGTTAAGGGCTCAGTCCTACAAGACTGACCCTCTCCTCCACTATAGTTGCCAATTGCAAGTCCAGGTTGTTTACCTGTGCTTCTGACTGACTGGCTATAAAGTGGAGGTTCCCATGACCTCCTCCTCGGAGGAGGTCAAATCAAAACCTCCTCGGGTTTGATTAATTTGCTAGAGCAGCTCACAGAACTCAGAGAAACATTTACTTTCACCAGTTTCTTATAAAGGATATTATAAAGGATACAGATGAACAGCTAGATGAAGCAGTTTGTAGGGGGTTCAGAGGGTCCTGAGCATAGGAGCTTCTGTTCCCATGGAACTGGGTGCACCACCCTCCCAGCATGTGGATGCATTCACCAACCCAGAGGCTCATCAACTCTTGTTGTTCAACAGTTTTTATAGAACTTACTCTGTAGTTCCACCTCCCCTTCCCGGAGATCAGTGGATGGGGGCTGAAGGTTCCAACCCTCTAAACACTTGGTCTTTCTGGTGACCCACCCCATCCCAAGGCTATCTAGGGGTCCCATCCTAAGGCACCTCATTAGCACAAACTCAGGTGTGCTCGAAAGGGGCACTTTATGAGTAACAAGAGATACTCCTATCACTCAGGAAATGGCAAGGGTTTTAGGAGCCTTGTGCCAGGACCTGGGGACAAAGACCAAATATATTTCTTGTTTTACCACATCAATCTTTGTCAGTTTAATTTTTGGACCTTGCCAGGGACCCTAAGAGAGTCAAGGAAAATGTTATCCTCCCCTACAGGTTCCGCCGACTAAAATAAGCAAGATTTTTAATATTTTCAATTTTACAGATGAGAAAATTGAGGCTCCAAGAGGTTGCCTTCCTTGCCTGAGAACTCTGGAGCCAGAGTTCAGATGCAGGTCTCCCAGACTGCGAGCCAGGCCTCCCTGCTGCATTAAACCGCTTCCCAGAACACTTAGCCTCGGGTCTTTATGTGACTCAAAGCGTCTTTATGTGACTTCTGCGGTTTTCTCTTTCTTGCAGGCTTGTGACAAATGAAAACAAACCAACACAAAATAAAACCCCTAACCTTTGGTTTAAGGTTATGGATTGCAACTGTTCCTAAAGAACGGTCCTAAAGGTGGTCAAGACTGAGTTCAGCCAAGTTTGTGTTATTCTTGATTTATGGCACACAGCTTTAATAGTCTGACCATTCTCCTTTGAGATTATGGCTTTATTCCCATATTTCTGGAAGTTACTAGGTGTATTTATGTAAGAAGCTGTTTATAGACGTCTGCATTTGAGAGGAGGTTAAGGAGACCCTAGAGTTGCTTTGAGTCACAATGAATTTGGCTTCCACGACATCACTTTGTACGGAAAAAGGATTAAAGTCATTTGCTCTAGGAGCCCTAGAGGGGGAGCAATCTGGAAGAGTTCCAGGATGTTCACTTCTCCCTCATCACATGGGCAAATGCTGACTTCTGAGCTCCCTTCTGCCCAGTGCTGCGTTATGCACAGCATAATCATTGCAGTCTTTTAAGTAGGAACATGAGTATGCCCTATTTTCAGAACACTCAAAATTCAAATACAAAGAACAAATTCTGAACTGACTTATCACAAAATAATTGTTTGCCTTATTTAAAGATTCATTGACAATTTCATTTGCATGGCAGACTCCCCAAAGGCATTTAAAATGTAATTTGATTAATAAAAACTCTATTTATACAAAATGTCTAGTAGCATATGATAGCTTGCCTTTCTATAGCATTTTACAGATTTCAAAAGGATTGACATGTGTTCTCATATTTTATTCTGTCCTCATGACTACTTTGCAAAATGGGTCAAGTATTGTCATTCCCATGTCACAGATGAGAAAACTAAGGGAAAGACAGCTAAGTCCTTTGCCCAAGGTCACACACCTGGAAAGTGTCAGAGCTGAGGCTATATCTCAGCTCATTTGACTCCTTGTCAAAACACTCTTTCCTTTATAAACATACTTCTTTTTCAGATTTTTATGTTCCCTTGGCTTGAAACAGAACTCAGATACTTAGAAGCTATTTCAGAGGATATTCAAATTTGAAATGGAGAATTGTTTGTAAAAAACAATCTGCTTCTTCCAAAGAGGGTAGTTGGAGATCTGTAAGTTCTGAAAAGAGGATACAAAAATATACTCCATCAGAATCACTGGTGAAACTTTTAAAGAATACAGATGATCAGGCCAGACTACAAATATATTCAATAAGAATTTCCAGGTGTGGATTTGTTTGTTTGTTTTAAAAGCTAAAGAGTTGATTTAGCCAAAATATAAAATCACAGGTCCAAATGTGGTCAAAGTAAGGCGATCTGAAGAGAGAGAGTCATAGATTTTCAAAGTAAATGGCTCCTGTGCTCAAAGATTTATGCCATTTCCTTGAAGGCAAACCTAATAAAATTAATTTGTACTTATCTCCCCCAACAGAGAAGAAGAGAGAATGAATCATACGCAATTGAAGATAATCAAGAATAAATTCTGTTTAGCTTTGGAATATGGTTCTATATTTATATTGAAGATCTGGCCTCCATGTTCCCTCTAGAGTAATGTTCCTCATACACGGATAGGTCTAGTCATGATACTACTGCCCTCAGAAGTCATCCGTGGTTCCCACTGCCTCCTGAATGGCACCTCTCCATAACATGGCTTCGCAGTCCTCCATGGTCCCTCCCAACCTGCTCCCATAGCCTTTATGTGCTATTCCTTTCCCTCGGGGACCTGTATGTCCACCAGTCCACACCAGAGGGCTCACGATCTTCAAAAAGATCATGATTTTGTTTGGGTCTTTATCTATGTCTTTCAACTGAAATATCCTTCTCTTTTCCCTTCCTGCTAAATTCTGCCCTTTCTTTAAGGGTTAAGCCAGATAGCCCATTTTCCACAAAGCTACCACTTGAACTAGAATTCTTCTTTCTCTGTGCTTTACGGGTGGTTCATCTGTGCCTCCCTTGTAATACTCATCACTTTCTGACTTATGTCTTGGTGTTTTGTGTACATGTTTTAGGTCCTTTCCTAAACCATGTCTTACTCATTTTTATACCCCCAAGGTGCCAAGCACAGTATCTAATACATAATTAGTGGGTACCCAGTAAAATAACTTGTGGAATTGAATTGAATGACAGTTCTCGTATTTTGGAAGTTTATTTCAAATAAAATTATGAAGGTTTCCCTTAAAAATCTGGCTTGGGAGAAGATGAAATTCTTTTCAATTTCTCTATCTTGTAGCCAGCAAAAGTAGGGTGTAAACTGTTGGGTGGTTGGCTGGGGAAATTGACCACGCCATTGAGGTTAACAAAGGAAGAGGCAGCAGGAGAGAGACAACCTTTGTCAGAACTACAAATCAGTTGAATTCAAGATATCCAACCTTGCTGAAAGGACAAATCAGTGATAATGAAATCCTCAGAAAATCTATTCCTACTCTTTGGGTTCCCTGGTTACTGGATGAGTGAAATCAGGCAGAATTGAGCTGCCAAAATGGGGGTTGGCAAAAGATAAGAAGAGCTTGGGATCTCAAAGAAATGGACTGAGATTCAGTCTATGGTACTTGATGAATGGATCAAAGACCAAAAACAAACAAACAAATCCACATTGGTGTCTAAATAAAAGCCTGTTTGAAGAAGTAGCCAGAGATATAGGAGGAAAACCAAGAGATTGTGGCATCATAAAGACCCCCCAGAAAGAGTTACAAGGGTAAGCAGTGGTTAGCTGTGTCTAATATGACAGAGACCATGGAAGTTGAGGCTAAGGAAGGGACCACTAGATTTGACAACATGGTGGTCATTGCCGACTTTTGGCAAAGCCAGTGAGTACAATGCTGGAAACAGAAGCTGAATTGGAGGGGATTGAAAAGTGAATGGAGATAGGCATTCTCATTAGAAAAGCATGCCACAGATCCATACCAAATTCATAAAAAAATTCTAGAGTGCAGAATCTTATTTCCTTTCCTACAAAGAAGCTAAAAGGCTTTAATTTCTGACAGTTTGGAGGAAGATATTTCCTCAAATTCTGACCTGACAAAAACTATATAATCTTAGTTTTTAATTACACTACAGAGTGCAAAATAAAGGGAAAAAATCTAGAGAGGTCAAAACAAAGTAAAAATGTGAACTCTGAGAAGTAAGGGAGTACCAACAACCACTTTCACTCTGAGAGTGTTTTCTAAACCCCAGTGAACTTTGTTGATGTTTTGGTGACCTAATGGGATGAGGGAAACTGGTGATAAAGCCTAGATCCTACCCAAGATAGAAAGTCTAACAGATGACCCCTTGTTGTATAAAAAACCACACCAACATTTAGTGGTCTAAAATAAAATGTATTATTACATTCTATGGGTTGACTGGGCTCAGCTGGGAAGTTCTTACTTGGAGAGTCTCATGGGCTTATAGCCAGATGGAGGCTGGGGCTGGAGTCATCTGAAGGCTTAGCTTCCACCCAGAAGGCCTCACTCACATGGCTGGCAGTTGATGCTGGCTCTTGGCTGGGAACTCAGCTGGGGCTCTTAACTCAAGCATCTTCACGCTACCTCTCCAGGTAGCTTGGTCTTCTCACAGACTGGCAGTTGAGTTCCAAGAGGGAGCATCTCAAGAGCGATGTTCCAAGAGACTCAGGCAGAAGCAACAAGGCTTGTTATGACTTAGCCTCAGAAGTCCCACGATGTAACCTTTGCTGTATCCTATCAGCCAAACAAGTCATTAAGCCCAGCCCAGATTCAAGAGGTAGGGAGTTAGATTCCACTTCTTGATGTGATGAACGGCATGCACTTGCAGATAGACAAGGAATCAGTGGTGACCATTTCCAGAGAAGATCTACTATACCCCTGAATAAAGCTAGAACATTGTAAGCTCCACTCTCAGTATAAGGGCATATATATGAGAAACAAACTTATCATACAGAAGTAAACAGGAACGGACCTTGCCTGTCTGGATCCCTCCATTAGATAAAGGCAGAAAAATATGTCTCCTGAAAATTTTGAATCACAGGTTAATTCTTGAAGAAGTTATGGCCAGAATTTTCACTACTTATGTGGTCAAAAAAAAAAAAATCAAGTAGTGAATTTAATTTAATGTGGTCTCAGGATTGTAATGCATCCAAGAACCTGGCAGAAATAAATGCAAAACCTCTCTGGAGGAAAGTCAACTTAAGCCTCAAAAAAATTCCTACTGATAAAGTTCTAAAGAATATGGGCTCATAGTCAAAAATCACAAAACATACCAAGTTACCATGGGTGAGAGGCAGCAGAGCTGACAGATGGGAAATCAGACTGGCACAGACTTCGTGATGGAATCATTAGACATAGAGTATAAAATAAGTATATTTCAAGAAATGAAGAACAGTCTTGAAGAGATTGAGAAGAGCATGACACTATAAATTACAACCATGCCACTTTGAAAAAAAACATTTCTAGAAATGAAAGGTAAAATAATTGAAATTAAAAATGCAGAACATGGGTTTAACAATGGATTAGACACAGCTGAATCCAAATCAGTATAATTAAAAAGAAGTCTATACCTCGAAAGAGCTTAGTAATATTTCAGAACACAAAAGAAAAAGAGAAATCTTAAGGCCCACCAGAAAGGAAATCAGCTTGTCTATGAAGAAGCATCACACTGTAGTTTAGTGTAGCAAATAAGAGTTTAAGATAGTACAGGGTCAAGTGTGGTTGGTGAGAGCATGAGCTTTGGAACTGCACTGGCTGGGTTCCAATCCTGGCTCTATCATTTGCAGTACATTTTGGCAAGTAACTTCATAGACACCTATGACTCAGTTTCCTCATCTGTAAAATATGATTAATAACATTTCAATTTCTTGTATTACATGAAAAATGCATACACACTTTCTAGAAGAATGTCTAGCATTAATAGGCACTATAATTAGCTATTATTATTAAATAATACACAATTAATATACACTATAATTAGTTATTATTATTATTAGAATGACAATTAGACAACTGACTTCTTATCAGCAACAACAAAAAGCAGAAGACAGTCAACCTAGAATTTTTTGTTTACTTATATGTTTATCTATCTTTGTTCATTATTCCTTCTTGCATTTCTGAATTTCCATTATCATTTTTCTTTTATCCAATGTATAATCTTTAGAATTTCCTTTTGTGAGAGTTTATTGGTGATTAATCCCCAAGTTTTATTTATATGAAAACCACAGTGAAAGTCACTTGAAACCCTCCAGGTTTCAACAGGTTAAAAGTCGGACCGTCTCAAATGCTTCCAAGGAGGTAGATCCCTGGGAGTTCTCATACACTACTCACAGGGTTGTGACTTGGTAAAACCAGTTTGGTAGAGAGTTAGGCATTATCTAGAAATGTTGATCATGGACCATTCCTAAATGTATGATCTGGAGAAGCTATTGCACGTGTGCACTGAGAGACATGTGTGAGAATATTCATAGGAGCATTATTCCTGATAGGCAAAAGCTGGCAATAACCTGAGTCTCCACTAACAGAAGTAAGGATGATCAAATCATACTACACTCACACAAGAAGCAGTATCATGATTGAACCTCAAAAAGATAAATCTCAGTGGAAAAAAAATGGTTACTATATTATGCCATTTATAGAAAGTGCAAAAACATGCAAAACTAAATAATGTTTTGCTTGGAGATACATTTAGTGATAAAATTGTAAATAAAAGCAAAAGAATCATTCACACAAAATTCAGAATAATAGTTACCTCTAGAATCAAAGGTACATAAATGTGTGTGAAGGTACTGGTAATATTCCATTACTCAAGCAGGAGTAAGAATAGAGGTAACAATTTTCTTCTTTAGTTCACACATTTTTGTTTCTATGAAAGATCTTGTGAATAAAGAAAGCGTTGTGTTTAATTTTAAGAAAATTAATTTACACCAGACTTTAAGCACCCATCCCACAAACCAAATGGAAAATTCAGTCTTGGTCATTCCAAGGGTTCTCCAATTTGAGAAGTATACAATAGTTTGTTTTTCCCTAACTTGAGGGTTATGCAAAGATCCTGAGGTCCTACACGAGCCAGCACATCAGGGAGGCCCCTCTGGTCATCAGCCCCTGGTCCATTGACCCAGGCTGCTGGTTCCTTTCATGACCAGCAGGCCCTGCTATGTCCACCTCACACTTGGAATACAAGGATCTTTGGGGGCAGTGTTTCTTTGATCTCTTAGTGGGTTCTTATGGTGCCATACTCTTTTTACTTATTAGAACTTTGAAATACATATTAACTTTTTAACAAGTCCTCTCTCCTTGTATTTCTCCTCGTAGCTTTTATTAGCCTTAAGTAGATGCCTCGATCTACTTGGGACGAAATATCCTGAGAAGAAGGATCTTCCATCACCGTATCCCCTACATTACCCTCCCCACTCCCATTCTCCTCTGACAGGGTCTCTATTTTCAAGCTCTTTTCTAAGAAAAATGAATTCTCTACAGAAAGCCAACTCTCTTGCCAATCTCTCCTCCTAACCCATTTTTGGCCAGTTTGGCACCATCTCTACTTCAGAATAAATTTCCAGTCAGCTTAACTAAATCTAAAATAGTCAACTGGTCATTTAAAATAGTTACAAAATGTAATGGCACTTGCTTCTTAGGTCCCCACTGAAAAATCACAGTTCTGGTATCATAATCCTGCTAAAGTTGATGCAACCAAAATCCTTTCTCCCAGTTGAACAATTTATGTGCTTTCTTGAGGGGATATCTAATCTCTCAAACAAAAGAACTGTATCTAAAACCCCTGAACACTCTTGGCTTTCACTTTGGGAAATAAAGAGCTCCATTTTGTTCTTTTCCTCAAGGACAACGTTCTTCACCAAATGAGATGCTTCACCCTGGCTGGGGAAAGGAAAAGTCTTAGAAAAAGGAAAAATAAGTCATTAAGGTCTTGGTGTCCCCTCTTTCTCTCTCTCTCTCTCACACACACACACACACACACACACCATAGACTTAAAGACACTAATAACTCACAACCCCTCTATTGTCGCTCATCTCAAGGACCTAGGTTGCTCTCAGTTATTACCAGCTTTATCTTGGAAAGAAAGTTGTTGAGCTTTCTATAACTTCACAATATAAACTTCTAATTTAGCTTTTGCCCTTCTTCCTCAAGCCCACCTTTCCTTCCACCCTCTTTTGCTGCTGGGCCTACTGTTTAGGTCCAGGCCATGCCCCACATGGATGCCTGGCTGGCTGGCAGTTCTCTTTTCATCTCACTTGCAGTGCTGAATATGTGGCCTCTGCAAGCCCCATTTCACCTCTCCTGGCTGAGATTTCAGTGGGTTTAACCCCAACTCCCACTCCAGGTGTAGACTCTGATCATCCTCATGTGGTCAGAGCAATCCCTTCTTCCTTGGTTTAGTTTAGAAGCTGGTGTGTAATCTGAGTAGGTCCGATCAAAAGGAAGCCCATGACTTTTGTTAGATGACTTGGACTTCTTCTCCTAGATACCAGTAGGGAAGCATGTAGCCTCAGGCTGCTTGCAATCAGCTAGTTCCCATAAGGAGATTCAGCCATGGGACCAAGCCAATCTTCAGAGAGGAAGGCTCACAAAGGCCCCGGTTGACTAGGACCTGAAGTCCAACTTCCCTTTGTACATTTTAGTTATATGAGATAGTGATTGTTTAATCCATTTGGAGTTGGATTTTCTATTACTTGCAACTAAAAATATCCTGACATACCAAACCACCTCTGACCCAGGAAGTGACTCTCCTCACCCAAAGAGGGGACTCCCCTCCCATGGCAGGGCTGGGTGGACATCCCACAGGGGGCCAAATCCAAGTCTAGTCCTTTCCTGCTTTCCTTTCTCCTGTCAGGGTTCAATTTCCAATTCTGGTGGCCTTTCTTTTCGTCGTCTTTTTTTTTCTTAACTCAGAATTAACTTAAATTTTAAAATTTCATTTTAACTTAATTTTTATTTCAGCAAGACATATTCACAAGTTAGACAGTTAAATAGTTCTTGAAAGGAAAAGAGAAGCCCCCAGCCTATCCTCCCACCCCCAACCTCTCTCCAGAGGCAATCTCTGTCAATTCTTTTCAGTTTCTTCTGGTCTTTAGCTCCTATTGCTAAATAACACTCTTTATACAGCTACTTATCATTCTCTAGCTTTAGTTATTATGCATTTTCTGTGATGGAAGATAAGGACTTATATTTCTTACACATCTTCTTCTCTCGTTTCCTAAAAAACGCTATATTACAGTGTTTTGCTATTTACATTATTCTCTACGTAAACATTATTCACTGTTGAGCCATGTAGTGTATTATGGTTATATTTCCTCTCTTATATAACAGTTTCTTTTCCCCTAGCATTTAATAATCATATTATCTTTTCATTGGCTTATTATTCTGTGTATTTATCACTAGTTCATCCCAAGCTCTCCAAGAAAAATATAAATCCCTCCCAATGTGTGCAAATCAATTAGTTTCTTGTTTTTCTGCAACGTAGCAACATCCTGGGAATTCTCTTCACTTTTCTCCTGGGTTGGATTCCTCGTTTCCTAGTGCCATGTTTTCCTTTATCTTAGTTTAATCTCTTATTTTGGAGGAGCACATCCTCCAGTAGCTTTCTGATAAAAAGTGCAAGAGTGATAAAGATGTTGAGACCTTTCATGCTGAAATGTCTCTATCTACCCTTTCATTTATTTGTTGATGCTTTTCATGTTCGGGCCTTTTCCTCCAATGCGTAGTAGTCATTGACTGTTCATAATTAAGAGTTAGGCTCTAACAGGTTGATTAGATGCTCTCTGTGAGTGGAAGGGATTAGTTGCATTGTAGGCTTCCCTGTCAGGTAGGTAATAGGGCAGGTACCCAGCCTTTGTGTTGGGGAATCCCCAACAGTCTGTATCTGTCAGTCTTTTTTTCTTGGGTTGGGCAGTTCCCCCACAGGAGGATCCTTCAGGCTTGTCTTGACAGGATCTGAGTCTGTCTGTTAGCATTCTGGAGCTGAGTAAGGGAAGGACACTGGAGTTCTGGTTTACTATGAAGACTTTAGTCCCTCTCCAGCTTCAGAACACCACCTTCCTCCCACCCTCCACTGTGCCTGGGGTCATCAACTCCAAAGAGAAAACCTCAGTCTTCTGAGAGTGAGGAGGGGTAGGTGCCTGGTGGAGGACAAGAGCTCTTATTCAGACTTTCAACCAATCTTCCTGGAAGTTTGCAAACGGAGTGGTAGGAACAGCACCCAGCCAACCTTTCCTCACAGAGGTTTTAAAACTCTTAGAAGCTGTGTGAACTTGAACAAGTTTCTTAATTTCTCTGAACTTCAGTTTCTTCATCTGTAAAATGGAAACAGGGCTTTGGTGTGAGGGTTAAATGGGATTAATGAATGTAAAGTGCCTGGCCTAGTCTGCCCAGCATGCAGAAGGTACTCAATTGTTGGCAGTACAGCGGTCATGGTGGTAGTAGTTGGTAGTAGCCTTAGCTTTGTTTCAGTGGACAGAAGGGACCCCCTCCCACTATCCACTGATTTTCTATACTCTCTCAAAATGGAAGGCAACACCACCCTACTCAGGTTCTGCCAAATTGTTAATAGAATTTCAGAGGTACAACCTTTGCAACTTGCTCTCCACCACACCCTCTCTCTGAGTGCCCAACCAAACTCTTAGAGCTACGTCCTTTATTCTGGCTCCCATCCCAATGGATTAATGGGCAGGAGTGAAAACTGCAGTGAAGTCAGTCTAAACCCAAATCTCAAGAGTGAAATTGACCCTTCTCCCTTATTCCACACGCAATCCCTCCATCCCCTACAGCAAAGTCCCAGGTCCTCTTCCTACTCTTCCTCTCCTTCCTAACCCCCAGCAAGAGAGAGGCAAAGGGAACATTCTTGCCTTCCGTGTGCTACAGCCTCTCTCCCAATGTAAAGTGAAATTCCTCCTCCCCTCTACTTCTCACCAGCTCTCTCTTGCCCCAATTCTCCTCTCCCTTTTTCTCTCACTGTTCTTGTTTGGGACCCTGACTCTGCTTTGTTAAACGGCATCCTTCCTCTTCACAAAGTCTTTCCCCTGAATTCTTAGGATGCTTTTCTTATCTGCTCTGGGGTCTCCAGTAACTTTGTTAACTGGTTATATCTCAGGGGATAGAAGAGGGAAAAGGAGCTGGAGAAGCTGGGGAAGTTGGGGTTGTCTCAAAGTTAAGAATTTAGAATGCGTGGTGGAGCAGAGATCTGGTACAGAATCTGATGAAAAGTAGCATTCACTTGGAAGTTTTTCCCAGCCTGACAGGTTGCAAGACTCTAGTAGGAATTTTTCCTCTTTCATTCCTCATTTAGACTCAATCACTGAAAATGCACCTAATGAAATTTTTGAAGTAGGTCTTGTTAACAACATAAATGTTGGGAATCGACCTTTGTTAGGAATGGATACATACAAGGTCATTTGGAGACTGTGTGTGAATGCAGGTGGACACAAGGATACAAGAATGGGCCGCACCTAGTAACCCCTTACACTCTTGTTTCCATCTTCAACTACACACAGACAAGAAAGCTGCACTCCCTCTTCTGTGGATGACCCTTTCTGAGTGCAGACCTTAGTCTGTCCTTAAAATTCTCCCCAGCAAAGTAATAGAGGAAAGGATTGAAGCAGCTGTTGCTTGCTGCTAAGGCCAGTGTGATGACCACAGCTTTATGTAGCCAGTCTCTGCAGGTACCCACTTTCCACATGATCAAGTGGAGGGTTCTCAGTATATGATAGGGCAGGAAGCACAGGAGGAAGATGATTAAGGCAATGATGATGGTGGTCAGTGCCTTCTTGTGAGAAAGCCGCAGCCCTGTTTCTGGGACTTCCACCTTTAATAGAGCCCGGATGATCAGTAGGTAACAGATGCTGAGTGTGCAGAATGGCAGCAGGAAGCCCACCACCAAGGCAATGTGGTTCATGGCCTGCAGTTTACCAATTTTATTGAGATTCAGCTCTAAGCATGATGTGACATTACCCTCTTGCTCAGAGCCATTTTTCAGAAGCGTTATTGAGGAAGCCATAATAAAGACCCATATGACGCCACACAGAATCCAGGCACTTCTGATGCTGGTGACATGGAGGAGCCGGAAGGGGTGAACAGTTGCCAGGAAACGCACAACACTCAACACAGTCAGGAAATAAATGCTGCTGTACATGTTGACGTACAAAGAATAAGACATGATTCTGCAGGCCAGGTCCCCAAATATCCAATTGGAGCCTCTGAGGTAATAGTCAGCCCTGAAAGGCAGCGTGCTTATGAACAAGAGATCTGAAATGGCCAAGTTTAGCATGAAAACATTCACAGACGTGCGTTTCTTATAAAGCTGCAAGAAAACATATATGGAAAAGCCATTTCCCAAGGCTCCCCAGACAAATATTATCAGGTACACAGTGGGGTAAAAATCTCTCTTGAAGTCTTCAATTGTGCAGTTCCTGTTGCTGTTGTTACTGCTGAAGGTGCCATTGAGTTCTTTTTCTGATATGGAGACAGATGGAACCAATGATATAAGTTTTCTCTCCATGCTGGATTAAAAAGAAACAGACACAAAAAGTTACTTCCTGCTCACCACTTACGTCTTTCCAGGTTTTAATGAATCAGAGAGAAATACTAGTTTTTCTTTGAAACTTGAGTCAAAAAATATTGGTTAAGTCTTTAATATATGCTCCATTACATTTCATGATAAATTTCTAGAATGTAGAATAAACGTTAATTTATTTGGTGAGGGTAAAGCCTCAGACTTAGAGAACTTTTAGCCTAGTGCCCATGTTGACTTAAGTACCCTGAAATACTGCAGACCAAATCTACTGGACAGCAGGTTTCTGATCAGAATCTATGACAGAAGGAAGTGGCAGAACATTTTTCAAATGCTGAAAGAAAATATCCGCCAATCTAGAGCCCTATATCCAGCAAAAACATCCTTCAGGTTTGAAGGAGAAACCTAGGCATTCTCAGATGATGGAAAACCAAGAGAATTTGTTGCCAGCAGACCTACCATAAAAGAATGACTAAACGAAGTTCTCTAAACAGAAAGGAATCAATAAAAGGAGGAACCTTAGAACATGAGAAAAGAAGAAAGAACATGATAAGCAAAAATATGGGTAAATACAATAGGCTTTCTTTCTCTTTTTGAGTCTAAGTTATATTTGATGATTGAAATAAAAACTATAACACTGTCTGATGTGATTCTAAATGGATGTAGAGGAATTTAGACTTATTATATTATATTATATTATATTTTAAAGATAATTATATCTTTAAATATAATTATATCTTTAAATATCTGTAAAGGGACATAAAGGAGGTAAGGTTTCCACACTTCACTTGAACTAGTAAAATGATGATGCCAATAGACTGTGACAAATTATGTATATATAATGTAATACCTAGAGCAGCCACTAAAAAGCTATACAAAGAGATACACTCCAAAACACTAGAGATAAATCAAAGTGAAATTTTTAAAAAGTATGCAGATAACCAACAGGAAGGCAGGAAAAAAAATAGATAATACAAACAAAATTAAAATAAAATGGCAGATGTATCCCTAACAAATCAATAATTACATTAAATATAAACAGTCTAAATATACCAATTAAAAGACACATTGGCAGACTGGAATACAAAAACAAAGTATGACCCAATTATATGCTGTCTACAAGAAAATCACTTCAAATAACAGTATTGGCAGGTTGAAAAAAAAAGGATGGAAAACATATATGCCATGAAAACATTAACCAAAGGAGATCAGGAGTAGCTCTTAATATAAGATAAAGGAAACTTCAGAACAAAGAAAATTATCAGAGACAGAGAGGGACATTAGATAATGATAAAAGAGTTTATCCACCAAAAAGAACGGGTATGCACCAAAAAACAGAGTTGCAAAATATGTGAAATAAAAACTAACAGAATCGAAAGGAATATACAAATCTACAGTTATAGTTGGTAACTTCAAGACCCTCTCTCAATAATTTATAGAGCAAACAGACAAAAACCTGACAAAGATATAGAAAAACTCAAAAACACCATCAACCAACAGGACTGAATTGACATTTTAGAATATTTCATCCAACAACAGCAGAACATGCATTCTTTTCAAGTGCTCACAGAACATATACCAAGAGAAACCATATGCTGGGCCATAAAACAAACCTCAACAGATTTAAAAGAATTGAAATCATACAGAATGTGCTCTATAACTACAATGGAATTAAACTAGAAATCAACAGCAGAGGGATAACGGGAAAATCTCCAAACACTTGGAAACTAACAACACAGTTCTAAATAATCCATGGGTCAAAGAGGAAGTCTCAAGGGAAACCAAAAAATATATTGAACTGAATGAAAATGAAAATACAACATATCAAAATTTGTGAGATACAGCAAAAGCAGTGCTGAGAGGGAACTGTGTAACACTAAATGCATACATTACAAAAGAAAAAGTCTTAAATCAATCATCTAAGCTCCCACCTCAAGAAGCTAAAAAAAAAAAGAGTAAAATAAACCCAAAGCAAGCAAAAGAAAGGAAATAATAAAGATAAAAGCAGAAATCAAAGAAACTGAAAACAGAAAAAAAACCTAGAGAAAAGTCAATGAAACAAAGAACTGATTCTTTGAAAAGGTCAATACAATTGCCAAAGCTCTAGCAAGACTGACAAAAGAAAAAATAGAGCAGACACAAATCACCGTTATCAGGAATGAAACAGGGGATATCATTATAGACACTGCAGACATCAAAAGGTTAAGGGAATACTATGAACAACTCTACAAAGATAAATTTGACAACTTATGTGAAATGGACTAATTCCTCAAAAAATACGAACTCTCCCAACTTACTCGATATGAAATAGATAATTTGAATCATTAAGAAAATTAAATTTTTAATTTAAAATGCTTGAAAAAGAAATCTCCAGGACCAGATGGTTTCACTGGAGAATTCTACCAAATATTTAAATAAGAATGAACACCAATTCCATACAATCTCTTACAGAAAATAGAAGAGAAGGATATACACTCCAATTTATTTTATGAAGCCAGTATTACACTGATATCAGACCAGATAAAGACAGTATAAAACAAAACAAAAGACTACAGACCAATATCTCTTATGAATATAGATGAAGAAATCTCATAGAAAAATATTAGCAAATAGAATTTAGCAATATACAAAAAGAATTATACACCATGACCAAGTAGAGTTTGTTCCATGGACTCCAGGCTGGTTCAATATTTAAAAAACAATCACTGTAATTCATGTAAACAGGCTAAGAAAGAAAAATCACATGATCATATCAATCAATGCAGAAAAAGCATTTGACAAAATCCAATACCCATTCATGATCAAAACTCTCAGAAACAGAGGAATAGAGAGAGACTTCCTCAACTTGATAAAGATCATCTACAAAAAAAACCTACAGCTAACATACTTAATGGTGAAAGACTGAATGCCTTCCCCCTAAAATTGGGAACAATGAAAGGCTATCTATTCTCACTGCTCTTATTCAACATAGTGCTGTAAGTCCTAGCCAGTGAAATAAGGCAAGGAAGGAAATAAACATCATATGGATCAGAAAGTAAGAAATAAAACACTCCTCATTTGCAGATGACATAATTGTCTACACAGAAAATCTCAAAGAATGTACAAAAAAAAAGTCCTAGAAGTAACAAGTGAATTCAGCAAAGTCGCAGGATACAAGATAAGCATACAAACATCAATTGTATTTCTACATACTAGCAATGAACATATGTACATACTGAAATTAAAAATACAGTACCATTTGCAATCATTCAAAAAATAAAACGAAATACTTAAGTGTAAATATAACAAGACACGTATAGGATTTGTATGCTGAAAACTACAAAATGCTGAAAGAATCAAAGTTCTAAATAAATGGAGACATATACCATGTTCTTAGATTGGAAGGCTCAGCAGAATGAAGATGTCAATCCTCCTCAAATTGATACACAGGATTAACGGAATTCCTAATAAAATTCTTGTAAGACTTTTTTGTACATATAGACAAGACTATTTTAAAATTTATGTGGAAAAACAAAGGAACTAGAATAGCTAACACACTTTGGAAAAGAAGAACAAAGCGGAAAGAATCCATCTACCCAATTTCAAAACTTATTTTATAGCTAGAGTAATCAAGACTGTGTGGTATTAAAGGGATAGGCACGTAAATCAATGGAACAAAATAGAGAAACAGACTCACACAAATACACCCAACTAATTTTTGACAGAGGTACAAAAGTGATTCAATGGAGGAAAGACAGTCTGTTTGCAGGTGCTGGAACAACTGGATATCCACAGGCAAAAGAAGAAATCTTGGCCTAAACCTCATACCTTATACAAAAGTTAATGAAAATGGATCATGGACTAAACATAAAATGTAAAACTATAAAACTTTTAGGAAAAAAAATCATAGAAAATCTTTGGGATCTAGGACTGGGCAGAGAGTTCTTAGACTTAACATCAAAAACATTATCCATAAAAAGAAAAATTGATAAATTGGACTTCATCAAGATGAAAAACTTGTTCTGCAAAAGGCTCTCTTAAGAAGATAAAAAGCTACAGACTGGAAGAGAATACTTGCAAACTACATATTTGACAAAGCACTAGTATCCAGAATATCTAAAGAACACTCAAAGCTCAACATTTAAAAACAAATAAACAATCCAATTAGAAAATGGGCAAAAGATATAAATAGATATTTCAGAAGTTATATAAACAACAAATAAGAACATGAAAAGTTGTTCAACAGCATCAGCCATTAGGGAAATGCAAATTATAACTACAATGAGATATCACTACACACCTATTAGAATGGCTAAATTAAAAAATAGCGACAATACCAAACACAGAGAAACCGGATCACTCAAACATTGTGGATGAGAATGCAAAATGATACACTCATTTTGGAAAACAATTTGGCAGTTTCTTAAAAAACTAAACATGCAACTACCGTACAATCCAGTAATTGCATTCCTGGGCATTTATCCCAGGGAAGTGAAAATTTATGTTCACATGGAAGCCTGTAAATGAATATTTCTATCAGCTTTGTTTATAATAGACAAACACTGGAAGCAAGACAGGTGTCCTTTAATGATTAAACTATGGTACATATATACCATGGAATATTACTCATCAATGAAAAGGAGTGAACTACTGATACATGCAACAACTTGGATAAATCTCCAGGGAATTATGCTATATGATAAACAGTTAATCTCAAAAGATTATATACAGTATGATTCCATGTATATAACATCCTTGAGATGACAAAATAATAGAAATGGAGAACATAGATTAGCAGTTGCGGGGGATTAAGAAGGTATTGAGGATGGGAGGGAAGTGGATGTGGCTCTCAAAGGGCAGCTGGAGGAATCCTCGTGATAGAACTGCTCTGTATCATAACTGTATCAATGTCAATATCCTGGTTGTGATATTATCCTAGAGTTTTGCAAGATGTTACCGTTGGGGGAAAGGATACAAAGGATTTCTCTATTATTTTTATTTAACAACTGCATGAGAATCTATAATCATCTCAAAATGAAAAGTTTAATTAAAAAAAATGTTAGGTGTGTTTTGAGCAGAATACCCTAGTATAACTACAGAATTCCATCTAGAAAGAACTACACAATTGTTCTTGTGTTTAGGGCCTTTTTTGTTGTTGTTGTGAAAGGTCCTCTTCCCCACAAACAGCATTCTTCCCTAACTTGTACACACTGTACACCTGGACAGGTGATCCCGAGGAAGATGAGAGAAGGCTCTCAGGAGCCTTGTTGCAATTAGTAACAGAAACAGCTTGTTCCATTACAGGTCTGTTTCTAGTGGTCTTTGGCTGGGAGACATTGACAAAAATGGAGTTTCGGGTGAAGTCCTTGTTGCCTTGGACAAGTGCCTCAACTCAGTAATAGTGCACACATTTGAGACCCCTGTTCATGGTTGGAGTTAAGTTCACACTGAATTGAGCTCTCATATTTTGTTGAGAACCTTCAGCAGATGTTTATTTTGTTTTCCTAGGAATAAATCCTTTGAGACATTTTAGTTACTGATCAGATTTGTAAGTCTGTAAATTGCAACAATTGTTTTCTAGCTTTCTAATACCTGCATGGTCCGTCTATTGTCTTAAATGTTGTTCACCTGTAAGAGGAAAAGTGTATAAGGGAAGGACAAGCAAAGGCCCTATAGGTCTATCCTCCAGCCGCCCCAGGGGCTGAGTTCAGAAGGACTGGCAATCCTTGAACAAACTGTCCTTTGGATAAATTTTGTGGCAGGTCACTATTTCAAAACTGGAAAGGACTTCTGTCTTATCTTTGTGATCCTGAGAACTGCTTTGTTTAGCTTTTTCAGCCCTAACTGGAGCCAAGTGACCTTTGCCCAAATTCCAGAGACAGAAGTTCAGATAAGCAGCATCCTTACACCACCGAACCTCAATCTAAAACTACACCTCTGCCAGGCCCAAGACCTGTTTCCTTCAGCTTTTCTCACTGTAGCACAAATGGCATGCTAATCTCTGCAACTTGCACGGCTTCACCAAAGACAATTTGGAATTGCAATGGCCACTTTGGAGAACTTTTGACATAAACAAGATTGTTTACTTGAGAGGTACTTTAGAACAAAAAGGGAAGAAACCTTCAAGAAGAGATTGTCTAAAAGAGAGATCCCTTTCTTTAATGTTGGAAATAGTCCCTTCCTTTGCTTCCATACCTGAAGGATTAATAAGTGCTGGCTTTTAGATCAGACTTATTGAGAAAATTGCCAAGAACTTAAAATAATTTGAATGTTACTCTTTTTTGTGAGTATATATTTCAAAATCTGTTTTTCTCTATATAAACTTTCTTCTCTCTCTTTTCAGAGAGAACATAATTATCCTTTTTCAGTGTTATGACATTAACATTTTAAGCAGGCTCCCTTTTCGTTTTTTTTTTCCAATTCCTTTTCCTTCCCTTAGGAAATTAATGATTACCTGATCAAAAAAGTCATTCAGTTTTTTGTGTGTGTGTGAGGAAGACTGTCCCTGAGCTAACATCTGTGCCAATCTTCCTCTATTTTGTATATGGAGAGATGCCACAGCATGGCTTGATGAGCAGTGTGCAGGGATCCCTGGGCCACCTAAGGTGAGTGCACAAACTTTAACCACGGACCATCCCCAAGAGTCATTCACTTTTTATGTGCACATTTTAGGAATATCTATTCCAGATAAACAGTCAAAATGTCTGAAATAAAGAAAGAAAAAGTTATTAAAATGTGTTTCTTTTTTGTGTGTGTGAGGAAGACTAGCCCTGAGGTAACATCCGATGCCAATCCTCCTCTTTTTTGCTGAGGAAGACTGGCCCTGGGCTAATGTCCGTGCCCATCTTCCTCTGGTTTATAAGGAATGCCGCCACAGCATGCCTTAATAAGCGGCGCGTCGGTGCACGCCTGGGATCCGAACCTGCGAACCCCGAGCCGCTGAAATGGAGCGCGTGCACTTAGCCGCTGTGCCACTGGGCTGGCCCCTAAGATGTGTTTCTTTTTGTGAACACTAAAGTATATTTACATAATAGGTTATATTATTACAGTTATGAGAAAAGAAGAAAAGGCATTATTTTCAAGTTAAAAGAAGATAACGTTTTTGGCATGATTCAGAGTCTTTAAAAAATTAGTTTAATGTATAAGCAAGTGTCAGCACAATATTTTGGTTTGGACAAAGCCAGGGTTAAATTTCTTTTGATTAAACTGAATTTCCTACATTAGTTTTATGAGTTAAGCAAGATTCCACTATTTCCATAACTTGCATAAAATTTAAAATCACACATATAAAATTGTATTCAACTAAAATGAGTGATAACAATGAGTATCTCTCTTTTTTTGTGTCTGACGAAGATTTGCCCTCAGCTAACATCTGTTGCCAAACCTCCTCTTCTTTTGCTTGAGGAAGATTAGCCCTGAGCTAACATCTGTGCCAGTCTTCCTATATTTTGTGTGGGATGCCTCCACAGCATGGCTGATGAGTAGAGTAGGTCTGCACCCAGGGTCCAAACCCACGAACCCGGGGCCACTGAAGTGGAGTGCTCGGAATTTTTAACCACTCGGCCATGGGGCCGGCCCCCATGAATGCCTTTTTAAAGGTTTAATTTTATAAAATTCTTCAGCTGATATCATCCTCAATGGTGAAAAACTGAAAGCTATCCCTCTAAGAAAAGGAACCAGACAAGGATGCCCACTCTCACCACTCCTATTTAACATAATACTGGAAGTCCTAGCCAGAGAAATCTGGCAAGAAAAAGAAATAAAAGGGATCAAAATTGGAAAGGAAGAAGTGAAACTGTCACTATCTGCAGATGACATGGTTTTATATATAAAAAAACCCTAAAGAATCCACCAAAAAACTTTTATAAATAATAAATGAATATGGTAAAGTTCCAGGATACAAAATCAACGCACAAAAATCAGTTGCTATACACTATCAGTTTCTATACCCTAACAACGAAGTAGCAGAAAGAGAAATTAAGAATACAATCCCATTTACAATTGCAACAAAAAGAATAAAATACCTAGGAATAAACTTAACCAAAGAGGTGAAAGATCTGTACACTGAAAATTATAAAACATTGTTGAAAGAAAGTGAAGAAGACACAAAGAAATGGAAAGATATTCCATGCTCTTGCATTGGCAGAATTAACATAGTTAAAATGTCCGTACTTCTTAAAGCAATCTATAGATTCAATGCAATCCCTATCAAAGTTCCAACAACATTTTTAGCAAAAATAGAACAAAGAATCCTAAAATTTATATGGAACAACAAAAGACCCAGAATAGCCAAAGGAATCCTGAGAAAAATGAACAAAGCTGGAGGTATCACACTCCCTGACTTCAAAATATACTACAAAGCTGTAGTAACCAAAACAGCATGGTACTGTCACAAAAACAGACACACAGATCAATGGAACAGAATCAAGAGCTCAGAAATAAACCCACACATCTATGGACAGTTAATTTTCGACAAGGGAGCCAAGAAGATACAATGGAGAAAGGAAAGTCTCTTCAATAAATGGTATTGGGAAAACTGGACAACCATATGCAAAAGAATAAAAGTAGACCATTCTCTTACACCATACACAAAAATTAACTTAAAATGGATTAAAGACTTGAATGTAAGACTTGAAACTATGAAACTTCTAGAAGAAAACATAGGCACTATGCTCAGCAACCTATTTTCAAGTACCATGTCTGACCGGGCAAGGGAAAAAATAGAAAAAATAAACAAATGGGACTACATCAAACTAAAAACCTTCTGCAAAGCAAAGGAAACAGTCAACAAAATGAAAAGACAACCTAACAATTGGGAGAAGATATTTGCAAACCATACATCTGATAAGGGGTTAATCTCCAAAATATACAATGAACTCATGCATCTCAACAACAAAAAAACTAAGAACCCAATTAAAAAGTGGGCAAAAGACCTGAACAGACATTTCTCCAAAGAAGATACACAGATGGCCAACAGGCACATGAAAATATGTTCAACATCATTAACTATCAGGGAAATGCAAATCAAAACTACAATGAGATATCACCTCACGCCCGTCAGAATGGCTATAATTAACAAGACAGGAAACAAGTGTTGGAGAGAGTGTGGAGAGAAGGGAACCCGCATACACTGCTGGTGAGAGTGCAAACTGGTGCAGCCACTATGGCAGACAGCATGGAGAGTCCTCAAAAAATTAAGAGTACAACTACCATACAATCCAGGTACTCCACTGCTGGGTATTTATCCAAAGAACATGAAAACACGAATGTGTAAAGATACATGCACCCCTGTGTTCACTGCAGCATTATTCACAATAGCCAAGACTTGGAAGCAACCTAAGTGCCCAACAAGGGATGAATGGATAAAGAAGATATGGTATATATATACAATGTAACACTACTCAGCCACAAGAAACGATGAAATCCAGCCATTTGTGACAACATGGATGGAAATTGAGGGTATTATGCTAAGCGAAATAAGTCAGAGGGAGAAGGTCAAATACTGTATGATCTCACTCATAAGTAGAAGATAAAAACAACAACAAACAATCACATAGAGACAGAGATTGGATTGGTGGTTACCCAGACGGGAAGAGGGGAGAGAGGAAGGCAAAAGGGATGATTAGGCACATGTGTGTGGTGATGGATTGTAATTAGTCTTTGGGTGGTGAACATGATGTAATGTATGCAGAAATAGAAGTATAATGATGTACACCTGAAATTTATACAATGTTATAAACCAATGTTACTGCAATAAAAATAAATCAAATAAAGGTTTAATTTTATAAAATTATCACATTGCTACAAATCACAAAGATTTAATCTGTTAACTAAAATTATAATTTTCTGACCCTTAACTAACTTTAAGATCTTAGACAAATGGTTAAGTTAATTAATAAACCATCTTTGGACGCCTAAACAATTTCCAAATAAGAAACAGATACAAAACACTGGTCACTAAATATAATTTTTACCTTATTTCTTAGAATGGCAATAGATGAACAAAATACTCACATGCCTTTGAATTATATCATATGTTTATACATCAAAGTTGTTTAAATTGTGTGAAATAAATGTTAGTAGACAGAAAAATATCTAAATAATTCTTTATTTCCTCTCCTCTAACTTTTTTACGCCTGAATAAAAGGAAAGTTGAATACTTTGGTTAAAGATGATAATTAATATAAAAGGCTAATACAGAGAAATCCAAACGTTCATACAAGATAATGAATATAATTTTCTGTTTGTTTATTAGGAAAGCTGAAACAGTTTATCCAGAGAGTAAATTTAATATGATATACACATTATTTTATTTAATAGATTTAATTTTAAAGCTATAGTTAAACACTTTAAATGTATTACTTATTTGTATATTTATGTATTTGTGAATGCCTAAATGCATACACATAAGGGCATATTGACAAATCCTTACGGCAGATTGTTACATGAATCATGCACAAAAAGAATAAAATTAAAATTTGGGTCTTTTTAGTATAAAATATTTAGGTTATTTTATGTCCATATTAGTAAAGATTTCTTTTTGTCAATAAAAGATTTTGTTAACTTTCAGTGCTCCTGATGTACTTTTAAATCATTTTTGAAAACATTCCTTGCTTTTAAAAAAAAAAGTGAAGTTCCTAATAGCTATTGTTTTTACAATGCTATATGTTTTTACAATATTGCCTATAATCATTTCTTGACTCTAGATACTTATGACTTCTATCTTGGCTCCTCAGACAACTATTCTTGATTCTTCCTTTCCCAATTCAGGTCCCAAATTCAGAAGAATGAAGCTGTTAATACAGTTTTTGTGCCTAAACTATCTGTAGGTTTACTACAATGGCCAATAGGTAACACAAGATTTGTTCCTTCATTCCCTGAAAGTAAGGACAATGGGAATAATTAGATTTCTAAAAATCCTTTGAATTTTAATTAATTTAAAACAATTATGAGAGCTCTTTTGTTTACCAAACTTAGTAACGAAATACTGATGAATTAAAAAGATAGTTGAGGGCCAGCCCTGTGGCTTAGCAGTTAAGGGCGCACGCTCCGCTACTGGCGACCTGGGGTTCGGATCAGGGGCGTGCACCAACGCACCGCTTGTCTGGCCACACTGAGGCAGTGTGCCACATACAGCAACTAGAGGGATGTGCAACTATGACGTACAACTATCTACTGGGGCTTTGGGGAGAAAGGGGGAAAAACAAAAGGAGGAGGATTGACAATAGATGTTAGCTCAGGGCCAGTCTTCCACAGCAAAAAGAAGAGAATTGGCATGGATGTTAGCTCAGCGCTGATCTTCCTCAAAAAAAAAAAAAGAAAGTTGAATTTCCTCAGTTAATTATACTTAAAATATGCTAATATAAATATCTTTCAAAGATTACATACTTTTTAAGTTAAAAGAAGTATGCTCATGTTTAAATATAAAAATTACTATAATAATTGAGTATTGAAAGATTTTTTTCTAGGAATCTAGATTTGCAAAACCTCTTTTTTTTTTTTTTCTTAATTTTTTCTTTGGACACCAGCACAGCATGGCTTGCCAAGCTGTGCATCCGTGCTCGCCCGGGAACCGAACCAGTGGACCCTGGGCCGCCGCAGTGGAGCGTGTGCACTTAACCGCTTGCGCCACTGGGCCGGCCCCACCTTTTTCTTTTTTTGTTGTGACATCTGAACAAGCACTAGGAGTTCTGACTCAATTACATGGGACTCATCAGAGACCAACTGTTTATTTCAGTCTTCCATTAGATCCGGTAGCCACGGCAGAACCATCTTGTCTAGGAGCTATAGCAGCTGCAGCAAGGTTTGTAGAAGCCTTAAGTAAACTTAGTCAACTTAGTTCTAGGGTTTCCACTAAACTTAATAGTTTCCCTGCTATATAGACTCTTTTCACATCTAGAAATAACTCGGGACTTTTCAGCTAATCACCTAACCTGTACAACTTTGCTGGTTTCCCTTCAAACATCACCATCCATCGCTGTAACACTCTGAACACAGCTACCTTCCTTCCCTCATCTGTAGAAAAAGAAGCCCAGGGACCGTCTAGATTCTTCCTTGGATATCCCTGATTTAATTTTGTTTGTTAGTTGGCTCTTATTTGAAAAGAAAAACGAAAAACTGCAAAGCAGGCTGTGCTATCACTGACTTGAATTGACCCTTGAAAAATAAGCTTCACTCAAAAATAAAATAAGTTCACACGACTAAGTTAATTGCCTTTACCCAGACCTGCCAGCTGATAAAAGAACAAATAGTTATACTGATAAAGGTGTACGATCTTGGATTCATCCATGAATTTAAAATGCTTTAGAAATGGAGATATCTTGACACTACAAGAACCCATATAAAATAGACGACAAATTAGAGAACCTTGAGGTGTTTTGCTATTACCTAAGAAGAGAACCATAATAAAAGTAGAGTTTAGAAAAAGTGCTTCATGATATTACCTACAATAGCAGAGATAAACTGGATGATATTAAACCAACATTGGTGGGGTCATTTTAAGGCTGTTGCTAAGGATATTCCAATGCATGTCCCATCTGCCATCAACACAATCCTAGCAAGACTGTGAAGGTAGGACATGGACAACTATAGCCTCGAGGCTCTTTTGAACATCTCCAAAAGGTCTATGAATATGTTCTGGATATTGTTTATTCTCAGAGTGTGTTAAGGCTTTTCTTTGCTGGAGAGCTCTGGCTGCAATGGTAGAAAATAAAATTGCTTAATTTTGTAATCCCAATTTATCTCTCCAGTAATAAAGACACACATTTCACTGATACAGTCATTAAAGAACCTTAAGGCTTTACCTTTTACTTAGAAACATCACTGTCCTTATCCACAAACAACAGGGAAGGTAATAAGAACTAATGGAATTTTAAAACCATCAAACTTTTAGTAGCCAAAGTATTTCCATTGGCCTTGGTAGTGCGTGATAAGATCAGTTTCCTCTAGGACCCACAAATTATCTCCTTCTAAGTAAATAACAAGCTACCTTATGCATTTGGGAATTACTTCCAATCCTTGATCCTATCCTATTGCAATCTAATGCGATGACAGTGGGAAAGTTGTGTTTCCAAAATATCCTCCAAAGCAGCTTCTGTGTGATCTGAAACCCAGATATTTGGTTTTCTGGAAAAGATGCAAAAGACAAGCTTCTCTTGAACCTTGATGGAAAGAAACTTGTTGGTATTATTAACAACTGACAGGGCATTAAGATTCCAATATTTTAATCTTTGGATTCATGTTTTCCATCTAAAAAGACTTATGTAACTTCCCCCCAGCTACTGGAAATTCATTTCTTTGAGAGACTTCAAACTGAATATTTTTAGAAATTTTCCAGAAGCTGATGATTTACAGAAGTGGACAGCTGCTGCTCCAAACAGCAGAACAAACTACTGACTGCAGAAGCAGACAGCTTTCACACAAGACAGAACAAAATTAATTTTCTGATGTTTAGCATTCTTTTTCTTTTCCTTTATCATTAATCTTGTCCATCATTGTACTTGGGCCTCCTCTATTAACTAATATGATCTTCTTTATATTTATCCTGTAACCCATTATGGTCTTCTGCCACTTAAGAAAAAACAAAATTCTCTGATGTGTTTTTCTCAGATCATAGCTACTGTTCTGAATTTAACTGATTACTGACAAAATTTAATAACTTTTTAGGAAAACACTCCAAAAGGTAAATTTTCTTCTACATATCTTTTCTGATATTTGTTTTCCTTGCATAATTAATCCCAAATGTCACTTTTTTTTTTAAGAAAAACACAGCTTTATGAGCTATAATCCACATATCATGAAATGCACTTAAATCATTTAACCCATATGGCAAAATGGTTTTTAGTATATTCACAGATGTACACAACCATCACCACGGTCAGTTTTAGAACATTTTCATCACCTCAAAAAGAAACCTCGTACTCTTTAGCTATCGTCTTTTTACCCCGCACCCCCTTCCTCCCCCAGTCCCAAACAATCACTACCTACTTTCTGTCTCTATAGATTCTCGCTCCCTCCACAGGGCTTTCTGGTGCTGATTGTTGAGGTTGCAGTTGTCCATTTGTTTAGTGACTTTTATAAACTATTTTTGCAAAGATTGTATTCCTTGTATGCTCACTGAAGTCTCTGTTCTCTTATCTCAACAGTCAGCTAGTGACCAGAAGATATTTCCTTAAATTCCTGGAGACAAAAAGAAAAAAACCTCCCTTCATCTGCATATTGGCTCTGAGCTAGGACACTCCTTCATTGCTAAGCCAAGCTGACTACATCTCTGCCTTAGCCTTCGCCTCCTGCTTAGGTGGAGTCCAAAGATCAGCCAGAAGTGTAAGTCTAGGGTCTTTTCTGGGCATGTGTCTGGCCCTGGGCATGCACATTGCACTCCAGATTCCTCAGTGTATGTGGCAGCCCTTCACAGCTCTTATTCCCCCAAGAATCTTCCTCCTCAGCCTCCTCACACCCAGGATTTTGGGTCTGCCTCATCCTTCATTCCTTGCTCCAGGTAGCAATGGGTAGCATACATCTTTAAATGCTTCCTTCAGATGCCACCCAGAAAGCCACTCCAACCTGAGGGGAGCGAAGTAAAGGTCAGTCTCTGTGCCGGTCCCTTAGACACCAGACAGGTGAAATGCGTGACCACAATTTTTGAGAACAAGGTCCAAACTGCTTTCCCTGGCACCAGTTAGCTGTATTGGGAACATGGGCCATTGTCTACAAGGCTGCTGCCAAGCTGGTGAATAGGGGATGCCAGGCAGGTAAGCAAAAACCACACGGTTTCTCACCAAAATTCAGCAGCCTCTTTCTTCAATAAGTATTCTCTGGTTGACATATGTGTTTGGTTAGATTCCAGAGTTCCAAAAAAATTGATTCTGTCAGTTTTTGCCAGATTAACTATTGCTGGGGAGACCAATTCTTGCAAGGGACCAATTCTTGGAGCTCCCTACTCTGCTAGTTCCACGATGTCATTTCTGTTGCAAGTACTTTGGAAAACAGTTTGGCACTATGTAGTAAATCCAAAGATAAACATATCCAGTAACCTATGTATATAGCAATCTATATTAAGTTGATGGTCTCTTTAGTTTGACCTCTGTCTGAAAGCTCTACTCCCTAACTCCCCTCCTCCCAGATTTTATGTTTTTGATATCAAGTCTAACCTCTTTTTTGTGCATTTGTATCCATTACCCTCTTATCATGGAAATAGATAATTTTTCCTATTTGTGGTCTTCCCTTTTCCCCTTAAATAAGTCCCTTTAGCATTTCTTGTAGTACTGGTTTCTTGGTGACAAACTCCTTTAATTTTTGCTTGTCTGGGAAACTTTTTATTTCTCCTTCCATTTTGAATGATAACCTTGCCGGGTAGAGTACCAAACGTCACTCTTATAAAAACCTTACCTTGACCCCACATCAACAAAATGCTTCTGCTGAGGTCCTTACAATTCTATCAGCAAAACCTAAACCTTTAGGAGTGGGAACAAAGATTGGACCCATCCTAGATAAAAATAGTTACTTTATTTTCTTCAGAGACATTCCAGCCTGCTTGCAGCCTGACCTTATAGGTTGTTTGACTCCACTGAAGGACTCTATCCATCTCAAGTGACTCCCCCCACAGATGCTCGAATAAAGAAAAAGGCTCATGCTTGTTGTGATAAATGATTCCTAAATTCCCAATGCCAGTACAGTCTTTGCCCCACTAGGATACTTCTTATATGGACACTAGGCTTATACCCACCTGCCATGCACTAAATTATCCTGTGTATTCAGGATAATTGTTAGAGAACTTCAGATGTTTGAAACTACCACCTCTCCCTTGAGTCATGTTTCCCTAAAAAGGATACAGAGAAACCTCTGTATTTTAAAGAATTCCCAGGAGGAATAGCTGACTCTCTGCCATGTATACTGTGCAAGCAACAACTACCAGAGTTGGGAAATGCAACTGGAAAGGATCATCCATAACTCATTTCTGACCCTGGTGAAAGTCATAAATTATACAACTCCTCCTCTGGAAGCCGACAAAGATTCTTTCCTTGACCAGACTCTAGCCAGGCTCCTCTGAGCCCTCATCTTGACTAGGCTTGAACCTTGGCCTATAAAGACTTGAGTAAAACATGAACATAGTTAACATATTCTAATATCCCACAGAACTAATGTTCTACACTATCTTACCTGGGAAATGCTGACTGTTATATAATTTATCTGGAACATGATTTTGATGGAAGAGAAAGAGACCCCCCCCCCCACGCGCACACACACAATGGGCCAGGTCAGCCAGTAAGTGTTCAAGTGTTTGCAGTCAGGGAGCTCTAGGTACTTACTATTGGGCAAATTAGCATTTCTGAGCATCCATTACTTCATTTGTAAAATGGAGATTGTATTAGTTGCTAGGACTGCCTTAGCAAAGTACCACAAACTGGGTGGCTTAATACAACAGAAATTTATTCTTTCACAGTTCTGGAGGCTAGAAGTTTGAAATCAAGGTGTCAGCAGGGCCATGCTTCCTTCAAAGCCTCTAGGGAAGTATCCTTCCTTGCCTCTTCTAGCTTCTGGTGGCTACCAGCAATCCTTGGCATTTCTTGGCTTGTAGATGCATCGCTCCAATCTCTTGACTTTGTCACATTGTATTTTCCTTCCGTGTCTTCATGTTGTCTTCCCACTGTGTATTTCTGTGTCTCTGTGTCTTCTTTTATTCTTATAAGAACACCACTCATACTGGGCTTAGGGCCCACCTTAATCCAGTATGACCTTGTCTTAACTAATTATATCTGCAAAGATTCTATTTCCAAATAAGGTCACATTCACAGGAACCTGGGGTTAGGATTTGGACATATCTCTTTGGGGGGACATAATTCAACCCACAACAAGGGTATGTAACATCTATGTCATAGAGTTGTTGTAAGAACTAAATGAGAGATAGAGAGAGAGTGCTTCACAGGGTACTTGGTACTGAGTAAGTGCTCCCTAGTTGCTCTACACTCATGAAAGAGTATAGGAAGGATTGAGCTTCAACATCTGTCATCCTACTGACCACAGAGATGAGTTGATGACTTCACTTCTCACACTAAAGTATAAAATTATAAAATTCTCACATAAGAAGTATAAAAAGTATACTTCTCTTGGTGTTTGCTAGAAAGGCATACTCTGTAGAAACACTGATTACTCTCAGATTATTCTGACAGGTCTATGATGAAAATCTCTCAAGTCTACTCTACTCCTTTGCTCTGAGTCGATTCCTACCAGAAACCTTCTAATAACCCATCTGCTTAGTCAGGCCTTTCTGGAAGAGTGTAGGCTATGGACTGTGAATAGAAGATTCTAATAAAGGGAAAATAGAATCCCCATTATAAATATACAAATTAGAATTGTGGGTTAAAAATTTAGTCCCCTGTGAGTTTGATTTGCGTAAATTGATTTCTTGAAGCCTAGGAGTAGATTGACAAGGTGAAATTTCTCATATGCAGTGCTGATACAGGTCCATCCTATTTCTGAGATGACCCCAGGGCCTTAGTTCTGATTATATGGATAATGGCTCTCTCCTTGTGATCTGTCTCAACAGCACATCTGAAGTTTCTAGCTTGGGTTATAGGGAGAATGATGCAGCCATTAGCTGAGATGGGAGCACACACACTAGAGTTCAGGAGACAGGTCAAGGCTGCAGATACGATTCACTGAAATGGTCACATGGAGGCTGGAAGTCTGTAAGCCTGACTTGGGAAAGGGAATACAGCAAAATGGGAAGCTTGGAGATAAGTGTTTTAACTCAATCGTGTGGAGAATTAAAGTTTCTATTGGTTGGCAGGGCCAGGACAGAGGGATCAAACCCTGAATCAGGAAGTGCAGAGTTGAAACGCTAGAGGTAGTACAGGCAGCAAGCACAACCAAGTCCAGGAAGCAAATGTGTTGGATTAGATATCACAATTGTGTGTCAGCTCTGGATAGGCAGAGCCCTAGAATCAGGGTTAACCCCCAGAGCCTAGGAGACAAGGAGTCAACACACGGGAACTAAGACTGCTATGTGACCAGCCAGAGGAATTCTCAGGGAAGCATTCCATTACAGATGGAGTCCTGGCCATATGGACTACAGAACCTACTTTACTCTTAAAGACTCTGACTTTAGAGCTAGGATTTTGATAGAATTGTAGTGAATGCTTGTATCTAAGAGGTCAGGGAAGTGTCTGAAACAGTAGAAATAGACATGAAAGCAATCAAGTCCTTAAACTTTTTGACCGTGAAGACCCTAAAACCATTTCTCCCATCTCAAGACCAACAGGGCTTGTGAAATGCAAGGAGAAGGGAAGCTGGGGACCCAGCCCTGCAATCCTCCCTCACTGGAGTGTGGCAAGCCTTCAGAAACACTGTCTGCTACAGATATGGGGAAAGTCCCTTATCATAGGCAGAGCACGGAATCCAGCAGGTACACCAGCAGACAAGAGGTCATAAAAAAGCTAGTAACAGGTGATCTACCAGAGAATTGAGGAGTGTGGGGGGACCAAGAACAGACCCTAGCAACAGAGACTCCTTGAGCAACTGCAGAGGAAAGCAGAACTCACAGGGGAGGTGAGTCTGCAAGCAGCAAGGCCCTCTTAACTGCCAGGACACGGTGCGAGGAGAGGACTTTGGAGCTGAAAGGAGGCCCGGCCATTGCAGGCAGGCCCTGAGTCCTGGAGAGCCCGAGTGCTGGACAAAGCATGGGCACAGAGACTCAGGCCAGGGATGCCAAGACAGGGGCCCTTTTCCCCTGATGGGGTGGGGTCTGCATCTCAGGAACAAGAAAGATGCCCAATTTTAGAATCGAGGCACAATATCAGGATCAGATCAAACCAAGGTAAGACTGAGTCCTAGAGTTGCTTCAATTCCTCTGCCTGAGGTTGGGATTGGTTCTGGGCCCCATAAGGGCTGGAGGGGAGCAGGAGTTGTCGATGGCTGTCAAGCAGCTGCAGTTGTGGAGAGAGGATAACTACAGAAGCTGGGGCTTTGATTCCAAGAGCATCTTAATCCCTGGAAGGCTAAAGAAAGAAAATACACAAACACCCTTCCTAGCAGCCTCATTTAGCTAACAGCCACAGGCTAAAAGCAGGACCAGCTCAGATCAAAAATTCCATTTAGCTCAACACTTTCTCTTGAGAAACTTTTAAAACACTGGGACTGTTCTTTCCTGCCCATATAAAATACATTTGACTACGCCACACTGCAATCTTTCACTAGACTGTAAAAAAAAAAAAAAGAAAAAAAATCGCCTTCTAGGTGTGGCTGTAAAAATCAGCCAAACCAATTAAGTATGTGACAGGAAGCTGAGAAATATGTGAAGAGGGAAATTCAAGGGAAATTAGGAAATAAATTGACAGCATAATTTCCACTGCTTTAGAGGGAGAGGAGAGAGCGAGCACGCGCATGGCTTCCTGTACTGAAAGGTGGCTGGGAACAAAGAGAGAATTAAGGCATTGTCTCCTGCCGCTTTACTGGTAGTAAAACGACAAAGAAGAAACAGGGAGAAGCAGCAGCAGATGGAGCTTCCGTATTTCAGTTATGAAGAAAACCAAACGTGCTGCATAACCTGATGAAGATGAATAGCTTATATTGATGTTTAGAATGTTGTCATGGTCATAGCGAAGCTGTAACTGTCCAAAACCTCACAGAAGTTAATTTCATTTATACTTAGAGAAAAAAATCTTTTGATGCGTTCCCAGGAGGTCACAGATTCCTCCCGCACCGTCAGCACTGACCGGGACCGTGAGCCCACAGGTGAGCGTACCTTTAGTTCTTAGATACGGGCCTGTGACCTGCCCTCAGAACCCAAAAACCAAGGCACTCACACACTGACACAGACGTACCCGGAACAGCAGCAAGCGATGTGCAGTTAGACAATCAGCTGCCATCACGTTGTGAGAAACTGCTAAAGAGTAGATAATCTTCTGAAGAATAAAGGTTGGCACGGTTTGCGTCACCTTTACAAGGAATTAATGATGAGATCTTGCACAAAGCAGCTCTGAGGGAGAGGGCAGTGGCTCCTAACCTGTCAGCACCTCGTCGGAAGAAGAACAGGTAGACCTGCGGTGCCAGCAGCCTCTGACTGCTACTAGGTGACGTTCTGAGTCCTGTTTGGCCACCGTTTCTGGGACTTTAAACTCCCATGTTGGAAATTCTTCTGGTAAATTGACATCAGGGCCCTTGACTGTCGGATTTCATCAGCCACCCTCACCACTCCTCACTTCAAGCCACACAGCCTTGGCCAAACCTGCTGAAGTGCTCTGGGAAAGCACACTTCCTCTGTCAGCCCACCTCCACCTCAAGCCACAGATGCTCATTCATTCAACAAGGGGCAACAGCCAACCTGTACTGCGTTGACTCTGTGGTAGGCACTCTGAGAATCTCCTGAGGGGATCAGAATTGGCCGCCCCAAAATGTGTCTCTTTGGTCTGATTATTTTTAAGAACAAAAGGCTCAGAAGACTCAGGAAGAACATTTGACATTTCCCCAAACTGCCTAAAAGAATTTAAGACAGAAGGCCTGTTCCCCGAAGGAGCTAATATCGTAAGATAACTATAGTATAATGTAAAATACGTGTGATAAAAAAGCACCAGCAAGCCCATTTTTATGAAAGTTCTGTCTCCTGGGTCACATTGTCTATAGGTAGCCCAGCAAACACTTGTTTAACAAACATTTGCATTTCCATCTCTGTGTAAATTGCCTTCCTCCCCTTTGAAGCCCCAAACCATGACCCCCAACATCCTCCTTTGTCTTTAGCTAAAGATGATTTTTAAGGTGGCAGCTTTGGCCATGCTGGTGAGTTATTCAGTTTTCTTGGGTTTCTCTCATGTATACATATTATTAAACTTTGTTTGATTTTCTCCTGTTATTCTGTCTCATGTCAATTTAAACCTCGGATCAGCCAGAAGGACCTAGAGGGCAGAGGAATTGTCTTCCTCCCCTACACTCCTTATGTGTCTTAACTCAGTTAATCCTCAAATAGCCCTAGCTACTCTGAATTGGTTATTTCTAGATGAGAAAAACTGAAATGTAGAGACATGGACTAGCTAGTGTGCCCAGTTGTCAGCTGTCAGTCACAATGCTGTCTTGCCTCTCTCTGAATCATATATACTAGGCCCTGTGTACATGACAACAAAGAAAACAAAATCCCTGACTTAAAGGAACCTTCAGGGTGGTGAATAAATCAGAAAGTTAATAGACAAATCTCTATTAGAGGTGAGAAGTTAATAGACAAAGCAAGGTGAGAAGGGCCATCAGAATGAGATGTAAAGACTGCCATGGGAACTTGCGGAGTGGCCCCAGAGAGCCTCAGGGAACAAGGTAGAGTTTTCTAAGGTACTGAGGGGAAAGGTTGGCTAAGGAGAGAGGGTCAGAGGCTCTAGAAAGGGGAACAGGATGTACGAAGACTGGTTGCTGAGAGCACATGGCAAGTTTGGGGAACTGCAAGTCACCCAGTCTAGGTGAAGTGTGAAAGGGAGGATGACGTGGGCAGAGGGTGGTTTGAGAGTGACCTACATCCACACTAAGGAGTTTGGGGTTTATCTTGAGGGCAATGGGAGCCCTTAAAATGTGGGAAGAAGATTTGCATTTTAGAGGGGTAATTCTGGCAGCAGGTGGAGGACGGTTTGGAAGGAGGCAAGCCTAGGTTTAGAGACACTAGTAGGGATACTCTTGTGATTGTCCAGGGCAGAAGGAGTGGACATATCTGGATGGAATGGAGAGATATAAAGACATGAGAGTTGACTGGAGTTGTGGATGGACTAGTTATGGAAGGTCAAAGAAAGGGGGAGTCAAGGACCCTCTCAGGTATCTCATGCGAGGAGAATGGTGCCTTACACTAAGAAAAAGAACATAAGAGGAAGATGCTGTTTAGGGGGAAAATGAGTTCAACTGGCGGCATTGTGAATTTGAGACATTTACGAAACACACAAACAGAAGTGTCCATTGCAGTCTAGAGCTGGGGATGAGGAGGTGTGGGAGCCTGATGAATGCAGGGGCCATCAGCACTTGATGGTAACTGAAGCCAGAGGAGTCAATGTGCTCATGCAGGGTATAAGAACAGAGAAGAAAAGAGGGTCAAGGACAAAACTTTGGGGAACATCAACAATTAAGGGACAGGCAGAGAGAACAGAAGCCTGGAAAGATGATTGAGAAAGACTGACCAAACAATACGAGATGAATCAAGGGTGCAATGTCAAGGAGGCCAAGAGAAAGACTGTTTTAAGGAGGGAGTGGTCAGTGGAGATAAAAAGTATCAAGGGATTTATGAATAAGAAGATTGTTAGTGATCAAAGGGGTGAGGTGGAAGCCCAGGGACAGGAAACCGATAAAGGAGCAGCAGTTGAGAAAGTGACCACAGTGATGGGAGAGGAGTTCTCACGCTCTGCAGCTGTGAAGGGTTTGCTGCTGGAGGAAGATTCTGAGTTGATGAGGGAAGATGCATGTCTTTTCTTTGGAGACATCTTGATTCTTATTCTCAGCCCATCTCCCTCAAGTGACTTCAATCTCTTCTGGTCATTTCTCCTCTCTTTTCAAACATCCTACACCTGAATTGTGCTAGAGAGAATGTACACTGTACTTGAAGTCCAATAGACCTGGTTTGACTCCCAATCCTCCCACTTCCTAGCTGTATAACCCTTACTCTCTGAGGTTTAGCTTGCTCACCTTTAAAATGAGGCTACTAAAGACAGTCTCTTAGGATTGTTTTGAGTTGTAAATGAAAGAATGTATTCATCATGCACAGCAGGTGGTCAAACAAATGCTTGCTCCTTTCCTCTTCTACCTAACTCTGTGACCTATTCAAATTTCTCTTTTTCCTTGTCCTTTTATGCCTACACTCCCTGAATCACCAGGCTCACTGTTGTCATTTCTTCCTCACCTTTCTTTTCCTAATCTACAGCAGTAGCCACCCTGCTCCATCCCCCCCACCTCCTCTGAGTCATACATAACTGGGATAAACTCATCTGTTCCTGTTCAGCTGCTGGTTCTACTGCCCTTTTGTCAAACTTCCTTCTCAGTCACTCTAGAATTTGATCCTCACATCTTGTCTTTGAAATCTCCCCTCCTCTGACTTCTGTGGCCCTGAGACCTTATGGTTTTCCACTTCCTGACTGCTCAGCCTTTCCTAATCCACTGGGAGCTCTCTTTCATCCAACTGAGACACCCACTGGAGCTCCACCGTGGTCCTCGGCTCACCCCTCCCTATAATCCCCCAAGAACTCACCACCTTGGAGACTTTAGCACCTTCTCTCTGCCTCAGACTCCCAGATATATCTTTTACATATTGATGGGGTTCAGGGCAGGCCGTCCCAAGGTGTGCCACTCTGGTATGCAGATTATTTCAAGCTGAAGACAATAAAGGCTCAGAAGACTCTGAAAGAAACTTTGACCTCCCCACCACTAACTGCCTAAAAGGATTTAACATAGAAGGCCTCTCCCTGGGACAGGCCATCACCTAGATAACTCTGGGTATGGATAGACTGGGAGGGTCCTTGCTAAGGCCATTCTTATCAAAGTTCTATTTACCAAACATTTACATTTGTAAGGGAAATCTCCATTTGTAAAGGTGTCTCCCTCTCTGTACTGGGAGGGGGGATGACCTCATCTCTAGAAACTTATCAATGTGGAAGGCAAGGCCTTAAATCTGCATAATAACCTTACTCTTGTTTACTGTGTTTTTCTGGTAATCTCCAACTGCTGACTCCTCCCACCCACAACATCCTTCTTTGTCTTTACCTGAATCTATTTAAGAAGAGAACCTCCACCATTTTTCCAAGTTACCCAGTTTTTCCGGGTCTCTCTCATGTATACGTGTTATAAAGCTTTGTTTGATTTTCTCCTGCTATTCGGTCTCGTGTCAATTTAATTTGTAGCCCAGCCAGAAAGGATCCAGAGTGGGTAGAGGATAGTCTTCCTCCTCTTCAATATGAAAATATCGTATTTTCATCTTATAATTTGCAAAGAGTTTTCTTCTCAGAGATCTCATTTGCTCCACTTGGCTATCTTTTGAGATAGGCTGGATTGGCATTACTATCTCAATTTTATAAATAAAGAAAAAAAAACTGAGATCAAGAGAACTTAAGTGGCTTTTCCTGAATGCTAACCTGAGCTATATTCCCACATTTCTAGTTGCCTACAGGATAGCCTTGGAGATTCTGTCTCTACTCCAAACCTGACCTGAGTTTATTCTCCTCCTCAAACCAATCCCACTCAGCTGATGTTATAGACTGAATGTTTCTGTCCCCCTGAAATTTATATGTTGAAGTTCAACCCTCAACGTGGCTGTATTTGCGGGAAGGACATTTATGGAGATAATTAAGGTTAAATGAGGTCATTCGGTAGGGTGCTGATCCAATAGGATTAGTGTCCTTATGAGAAGAAACATGAAAGAGTTTGCGAGCTCTCTCTCTCACTCCCTCTCTCTCTCTCTCTGCAATGTGAGGACACAGCAAGAAGACAGCTGCCTACAAGTCAAGAGACAAAGCCTCAGAATGAAATCTATCTTTTTGGTGCCTTGTTCTTAGACTTTCCAGCCTCCAGAACTGTGATAAATAAATTTCTGTTATTTATGCCACTTAGTCTATGGTATTTTGTTATGGCAGCCCTAGTTGACTAATACAGCTGACCACTATTGGAATTTTTTCTTTAATTTTTCTTTTTCTTTTATGTCACATCCAATCAATTGGCAAAGCTATCTCCATTGTTTTTGTGATGTGCCTTGAATTCTATCCTTACTCTCTATGTTCAAAGTCACCATCCTAACCTTGGGCTGTGTTAGCTGATGCCTAGAAACTGTACACATCTCCTGACCTGTACACCATTGCTAGATTAAACCAATTAAAACATCATTTTTATTTCATCATGAACCTATAATTATCTATCAGACCAAATACAAATTTCTCAACCAGAAACACAAGACTTTCCGCTACTTGTCGCAGCTGTACCTGTATTCTCCTAGATGAGATTCAGCACCAACTAGTGGAGCCATGCAATGAGGGGACAGATGGCAGAAAGAGCACAGAGATCTGGGTCCTGGTCTGCCACTTTCTAGATACATGTGGCCTTGGCCAGACACATCACTTAGCTTATCTGTAAAATGAGGATAACGATGCCCCCCAGCCCGATATCTGAAGAGGGATCTGAGAAGAGTAAACATAAAATGGATGTAAAAACACTTTGAAAACTGTGAGGCTGGCTTTACTGTTCTTATTTTGCTGCTCCTCAGTGCCAGGCAGCCCAGACCTGGATTTGCACTTCTTCCTCGTGTTCCTGTGCCTTCCACTCTGCTCTCTATGTCTCTGCCTTTCCCCTCATCTCTACCTCCCCTCCTCCCCATTCTGCAAGGTGCCTAACTCTCGTCAAGCTAAATGCTCTTCTTTTTCAGCATTGCCTTCCGCATGTCACTGTACCCAACTGACACTTCCCACAGGCCTCTCTCTTTTTTGTCATTCTTACAGCACTTGTGAATATGTGACTGCAGCTTAAAATTAGCTCTTCCTTTGCTTTGACAGCTGTGTCTTAGGCCAACACATCACACTGGCCTCTCCAGATTGTGAGATTTGCAGGAGGAAGAGACAGTCCTCTACTGATTTTTGCATCCCCTATTCTGCCGAGCACATATTTGGGGGAACTTGGTAAACTCTTAAATACCAGAGAAACGAGAGTTACCGCAGCAGGCTTGTGAAATATGTGCGTTAGACATGGAACCATTTGATGGTCCAGGTGAATTCACCACCCCATTAGGCTTCTTCTCCTCCTCATTTACATCTATGTCTAGCTGCTATGCCATTGGGAGTTTGAACTTCTCCACATTAGGAAGCTTCTGCTTTAATAACCCATCCTGCAATTCGAAACTTGCCCCACAATGATCTCTTCGTTTTGTCTAATAATTTTAGAACATAACTTGGATTTTACCTCCCAGAGCCACCGCATTCTGTGGAATGGCAAATAGGATATTCTTTTTAAAGTTCATGGAATGATCACAGAAGGGAGTTGGTGTTAGGTCATAGAGCTAAATCTGCCATTTACAAGTTTTAGGATCTTGGGCAAGTGACTCATCTTCTCTGGGCCTCAGTTTCCTTCTCAGTAAACGGCATAATGCATGTGAAGTATCCCACACAGGGTGAGCACTCAATGATGTGAACTATTGTGATTAACTCTCAACGATGGGGCTTAGAGAAATGATTAAAGAGGCAAAAAGGACCTCAGAGCATTAGTAAAAATATAAAAGCAAGGGCCGAGAGTTGATTTAGTGATAAAAAATGGTGCAAGGCGTGACAGTGGCTCTGCTGCTGGGGAGCAGTAGCAGAGCAGCGGGGAAGAGCACAGACTCTGGATTTGAGTCCCGCTTCCTTCACTCACTAGCTCTATGACCTTGGGCTGCTGACTTTCTCTCCCTGTGCCTCAGTTTACTTGTCAGTAAAATAGGATAACGATAATAATATTCCTACTTCACAGGGTTGTTGTGAGGCTTAAGTGAGATGATACACGAGTGGCACTTAGGCCAGGCCTGGACCAGAGACAGCACCATGTATTAGCTGTTGTTATTGCAAAGGCTCACAGGCTTAGCTCCCCTAAGTTGTAACCCTCTGGATTAGAAGATTCTACAACTTGTTTGTCCCTCAAAATCCCAGAGGCCCAGAGTGCTGAACTAATATGCCCCCAAAACAGGGTAGTATTGTTGAGTGCCTAGCTCTTGAAATCCAAGACTGCTAGCTCAGCCCTTAGCCGAAACAGGCCCCGAATGTCAGGGCAGAAACATAAAGCTTCATAGACCTTTCTGGCCTCCCAGAGACAGGCCACAAGAAGTGGCCTCTTGGCACTTTCAGAATTTTTCAAAGGGATAAGTGAAGTGAGTTCTTGGAGATCAAAATAGAAATCCAGATGAAAAGAGCTGAGATTGCAACATCTTTTGAATGAGGAACTGAGCTAGCCTCTAGGCTTCCAGAATAAATGAGGTGCAGGGGAGGGAACCACACAGGCCCCCGGTTCCATGGAGTCAGCACCTTGGAGCCTTTTGCTGCTCCAATCCTTCCTCTGCCCTGTCTCCCCGAAAGTGCCCCAAAGTGCAAGTCACTTCATGCACCACCAGGCTCATGTCCCTTTGCCTTCCGAATGCCATTTACTTCCCCATGCTTCATAGCTGTGAAGTTAGAATCCCGGCCCGTTGGTGAAAGAGGTGCTCGCAGCCCTGCTGTAAACCAGTAGGCATTAAATAGCATTTATGGCTCGGGAAGTCCCCTTAGGAGGAGATTCTCCAAGTCACTTTCTGCGTACTGCAGAAATTCCCAGTAACAACTCTGGGGCCCAGAGGGACTTCTCAACCAGAGTCCTGGGGCCTGATGATTCACCCTGCAGAACCACTAACGTTTCTCCTCCAGGGCTTATGCAGAGTTTTCTTGTCTCATTTTTGTCCTCTGGTCAGGACACCACATTTGGAAGCTACAAAGCTCACAGGGCCCTCTCCTCCCTGATCCCAACCAAATGTGCCTGACTCACCCTGGAGCTCAGCACGTAGAAAATTTGGTGTGTTGCTCATAGGATTTCCACGGGTTCCTGGAATAGCTTGAAGGCCCTGAGGAATAGTCTTTGGAAATGGTCTATTTTCTATCAGGGGGAAGATCTGAGTGAGTCCTTGCAGCAAGGGTGGAAAGGCTTTAACAAGCAATTGTCACAACAGGCAGAGGATCCCTGTGAGAGACCAAGGGCACCGAGCAGCTTCTCCCTTGTAATCGCCTAATCTAACTGGATTCTTCTACAAGCAAACTTTGCAGCCCCCTTCACCATCTCTCCTCAGTTTCCTCAGGAACCCACCAGGATTGGGCAAATAGGAAGGGGGAAGTTGGCGATTGGTCAGTCTCTCTGACCTGCCTCCTGACTAAATTCCAGAATGTTCAGAGAAAGTTCAGAAACCCCCAAAAGAACTGAATTCATTATTTTGGTTTCCTATTTTAGTTCTGAAGACCATACATACCCTATGATACTAAGTTTTCTAATTAGAACATTTTCTTGAAATCGTAGTAGTTGGGTTGTCAGCTTTTCAGTGATTTCTCCCAGACGCCGATCCACAAGTGCCCTTTAGCTTGTGTCTGCCTCCCTCTCCTTCTAGCACTTTCCCTGACTCCTGAGAACTCACAGGAGCTGCAAGAGCCTTCCTTGCCTGGACTCTGCATCAGGCTGTTGGGCCTTCTTGAAACCTTGACTATTTTGCCCAGTTTGGGGGTAGGGCTGGACATGCAGCACACACCAGCCGTGGCCTTCTTCTACTGAAAGGAGAACTTCACTCAGACCACAGAACGTATGGTAAAATGACATCCACCACCGGAAATGTACATGGACAGATGTAAGACGAGGCACCTCAAGTTGTGTATTGCCAGAGCCGCCACTAGGGCAAAGATCTGCATGGGTGAAAAGTGACAATTTGGAAAGTGTTGCTGTGGCCAAAATGTTAGATCCTATAAGTATCAACATTGGACTGAGGGTTTAACAATAATTGCCTTTTTTCTATCCTTTGCTGATAAGATTTTTTCCTCTATTCGCTTGATGGGTCAGTTTGCACATCCTCCTCTGGAGTTCCTTTCTTGAGAATTTCCCTGTGCAAAAGGGTGCCTAGGGGTTATAGACATATTTGGGGGTAACTACCTCTTAAAACTGGAGTCTATTCACAATTTCATTCTTTCTTTTGTTATTTTAAGGTGACAAACGCTCCCAAAGAACAACTTATCCACAGGGAGGTAGCAGGGACTGAACTCTAGCAGAAGATTGGCATCCATGCACGTGAGGGCGCCTCTCTCTGCTGCCAAGAGCAAGATGCATGGCATTATCTCTGACGTCCTTCTTCCCACCTGTGTCTTTGCTAAATCCCCTTGTTTCATTCTCTAATATTGTCCAAAAGCTAGCTTTTCTTTCACATTCATCCTAACCGCTAACACTCAGCCACTGCAGTAAACAAAGAAACACAAATTCAACACAAAAAAACCTTAAAAACTTAAGGAGAGCTCTGAGCTCCTTGGAGATATGACTTCTTTTTTTTTAAAGCATCTTTTTTGACTAAATACTGTCTTCTCTCTGGCTCTCATAACTTTTCTCAGCTCTTCTTTGTTAATAGAACATATGAGCCTATAACACTGATTATGGATTTAATATTATAAAAATATCTCAACAATTTTTTGCCATTTTTCTAATGCACTTCACTGGCGTATTAAGGAAGATTGGAGGTATCTCTTATTGACCCAATTTCTGATCTAAGTGAGGCCAAAGAATAATTCTGCATCAGAGTCTCTAATTCCCAAGTCTTCTTGATACTGGCTCAAGACAAGATTAACATGAGGGAAGCCATGTTGTAGAAAAGAAGCCCTACTGTAACTTTGAATGACCTCTAACTAACTAACCCAGCCAGATATGCACCCTCCAGGAGGTCTAACTGCTCTGTAGATTTTACAACCCCTGCTTGTGCATGTATAGCCCAGCTGTGATAAGATGATAACTTTGTTCTTTTGAGTTCATTAGGAACCTGATGACCCCCACCCCGCACCCGCAACAGAGAATCTATGCTAATAGCCGTCATCAATGAAAACCAAAAGATCTGGTGTGGCAACTCCCAGTCTGTAACACCAGAATGTCAACATTCCTAACCCCCTCCCCTATAACCCACCAGCCTACATAACTGCTGCTAGATTTTGTACCCAGTTAAGATGGTTTTTTTTTCAGACATTTGTCGGCCATCTTCCCTCTTGCTAGCAAGCTGTAATAAAAAGTCCTTTTTTCCTACCACCTTGCCTCTTGACTATTGGCATGTCTTGCAGTGGGCAGACGAACCCCCTTTTCGGGCAGTAACATTCTGATTCCAAAGACAGAAGAAGAAAGACAGAAGATCAGCAAGTGTTATCTCAGAGGCCATTGCCCTACTCATTCCAATAATTTCCTACAACTGTGTCAGCAGTAGGACTCTCCCTGTCCACAATCAAAGTGACTAAATGACATGACTCAGGGGCTCCCCCAAAACCCCCTCATTCAAATTAAAACTCTCTCCCTTTCTCTTCCCTTCTACCTAGGCATTTCATATTCTACCATTAAATTCACTTCTTAAAGAAGCAATTCAAAGGAATTATTTACAAAGGTAGTTTGTTAAACGTCATATGTTTCCTGGAATGATATAGAAGTATTATGTCATGGAAAACCTGTGGGAGTAAGTCCCAACAGGATCCAAATCCTAGCTCTACCCTTGCTCACTGTGTGAGCATTAGCAAGTCCTCAACCTCTCGGAGTTACTGAGAGGACCAGGGAGGGCACACAAGTGAGGCTGCAACACAGTTGCACTGCATAGCACATTGTATACATTCGATGTAGCATCATGCCTTTGCAACCCCGTCTGTTGCCAAGGGAAGAAAAGCCTAAGAACTTTCGTATGCCAGGGACAGGATATCTGTATAGGATAGTAGGAAACAAACAGATAAGAAGAGAATGTTTTCATATGTCCAGTAAAATTGAAAACCAGAGGAATTTCACAGGAAGTGCCCTAGGCAGCTGCCAGTAGCCTGGGGTCACGGGGCATCTATAACCTAAAAAGGAGAGGGCAAGGAGCAAAAGCAAACTGTGGGCATTCCTTCTCCCCTAGACGACCCTGCTGCCCAGCATCTCCCCCCAGGCAGACCTGGCCTCATTACCCAATGGTCTCCACCAGCCCCTCCTTCTGTCACAGGGGCCAACTCAGGGCCATCCTAGGACAGGCTGTCGTTTCTCATCTGGACAATGGACACAGTCTCCTGAGCTGCTCCCTGCCTCCACTCTTGCTGTTCTCAATCCATTCTCCACACAGTGGCCAGAGTGACCTTTCCAAAGTGTATATCTGACCACGTTACTCTTCTACTCAAAACCCATCATCACCTCAGAATAAAGTTCAACTCCAGGCTCTTCACAATTTGGACCTTGTCATCCACCATCTTCTCTCCTCACCATTCTCCTCAGTACAATCTACTCCAACCTCATGGAACTTATTTCAATGCCCTAAACACACCAGGCTCTCTCTTGCCTCTTCACTCTGACCTCCAGCTCATCACCTGTCTATCTCTTATCCTATCTCCAGGTTTCTTTCTAGACATCACTTCTTCTAGAAAAAGCCTTCTCTGATCCCTCCTGGTCTTGGCTGGCTGCTGCGTCACATGCTCCTGCAGCTGCCTGGGCTTCCTGTCCTCACACTTACCCCACAGGGCAGTCACTAGCTCCTGTTTATCCCCACCCACCAGACTGTTCCCCCACTGAAGGCAAGAATGGGGTCTCATGTGTCTACTGCTGTATGCCTGGTCCTAGCACAGCTTGTGGCTCAAATAAATGACCAATGAAAGAGCTAATGGAACTATTATCTAACTCCCTCATTTTACGTCTCACAATAATAATCTTCTGGGGTAAAAAAAAATCCCAATGGTCTTTTGCAACAAAATGGTGTTAGTGTATTTTTTCTCACAAATTTTCTGTCTCTGAAATTCAAATCTAAGGTCTGGGGACAGGAATATAGGGTCAATGGCATGGGGACAAGGGAGCAGTTGCAAAAGGGACCCAAATGGTGCTCTGTTCTAAACATTGTAGAAAGTGACACTATTGATATCTCTGAGGGTTGCAAATAGTCTTTCTTACTGTATGCTAACAAGTTCTTGGCAGGGATTTATGCCTGCTACAGCTAACAAGGGGAACTGCCTTCAACTTGCTCAGAAAATTTACAAGAGAACAAAGTCATTGTTAAGGTAAGACTCAAAATAAAAAGAAACCAACTTACTTCAAAGACTCTGTGGTGCCTCCAAGCATTCTGTAGACTCAGCATTCTGTGTTTTGTGGGCTACAGGTGCAAATGAGCTAAATGATGTCTCTACAGCCTCACAAGAGGACACTTATACAGAAAATAGTCATTTTTTCATGATAAAAAAATTCTTGTTTTTATAATGCACAATAGAGGTAGTAACAATGGACTGGATCCTTTTAAATGCTTCCAGCTTAATTAATCTTTAAACTTCCAGATAAATACGCTCCCCTCCCCCCCCCGACCCTTCTCCTCTCTTCCTCTCCCTATCCCTCCCCTGTCCTGTCCTGTGCTGCCCCTCTCCTCTCTGTTCTTCCTTCTTGTTCTTCCTCAGATCTGCTTCCTCCCTTCTTTGAAACCTTTTCTTGAAACACTAAAAATGCAAAAAGCTTCCATGCCTGGCCCCTGCTCTTCCTAAGGATCCTTTCAACCTTTGGATTCTTTAGCTTCAACTCGTTGTTCCCCATTACTTTCTTATTTATTTATTTATTTTTTTGTGAGGAAGATCAGCCCTGAGCTAACATCCGTGCTAATCCTCCTCTTTTTGCTGAGGAAGACCCTCTCTGAGCTAACATCTATTGCCAATCCTCCTCCTTTTTTTCCCCAAAGCCCCAGTAGGTAGTTGTACGTCATAGGTGCACATCCTTCTAGTTGCTGTATGTGGGACGTGGCCTCAGCATGGCTGGAGAAGCGGTGTGTCGGTGCGCGCCCGGGATCCGAACCCGGGCCACCAGTAGTGGAGCGAGCACACTTAACCACTAAGCCACGGGGCCGGATCCCCATTACTTTCTTTGTTAAAAGAATCAGCCCATACTGCCACCAAGTCATCAATCCAATAAGAGAAGTTTTCCTTTAAATATTCTCAAAGATTGTATCATTTTCTCCATAGGTCAGTTAATATATAGAGGTTAATATGTTCAACAGAGATAAACACAAGCTGTTAACTAAAGTCTACATTCATTGATTAATTAATTTATCTGCACCATAATCAATTTATTTACACCTCCCCATTTATTCTTAATAAGCCCATGTACTGGGTTTTCTATCCTCAGGCATTCTTGGTCCAGTAGAAGGGATGACACCCCCCCATAAATAACTCCAGTACAAAGAAGGCAGTTGTCAGCCCCTTGAGAAAAGCGTAGATACAATGTTGGGGGGTTCTTCCATGGATTTGATAAGGCTCTATAGCAAAGCTGAGCAAGCCAGGCAAATTCTTGCCTTTCTCCACATTGTCCAGCTTGGCTGCTGCATTAGCCAGAGCTCACTGGGTAACTGTACAATCCCTTGTTAGGCTTTCACCTTCTAGGTTTAGCCCTTGGGGGACTAGCACACCTCAGATGTCTGGTGTGCAAGACAAACTAGAAGAGCAGGAGGGGTCCCTGAGTCTGGAATACACACGAGATACTAAAAATACCCAAGGTGATCCTGACACATAGCAATGAGTATGTTGCAAAGATATATCGTCTTTCTTCCAAAATGAGTGTTGCTTAGATGATGAGGGTACGCCGCATGATCCCAGATGGATAGGGAGGCAGGATGGTATAATGAATGAGAACATGTGCTTTTGAGTTAGAAGAGACCCAAGTTTAAGTCTCAGCTCTGCCTCTTGGTCACTCTTATTACTTCACCTTTCTGAGCTTCAAAACACTTATCTGCATAGGGAGGACTAGAGTGAGTATTGATGAAGAAAATGGATGGGAAGTGATTAACTTGGTGCCCTGACACTTGGTAAGTTTTCAGTTGATGCTAGCTAACGATAACAATAAGATTTGAGACAACAATGAACAAAACTCATGGGGAATTAAATGGGAGGATTCTGTGTGGCCAAGTAAAAGGAGTTGGGACAATTTCATCTGAAAAGAGCCAACCAGAAAGACAAGAACAATTCTATTTAATTTACTTTACATTTTTACTACACCAGTAGTGAATGTTTATGGTAAAAAATAACAAGGTAATATAAGCTGAAATAAACTTAAATTACAAGATTTACCACCAACCAGACATATCTGAATTTTTGTGCATTTGTTTCCTTTCATGTTTCTGCAAATATTTTTAAACAAAAATGAGTGTCTATAATAATGCTGTTTTGTACCTTGCTTTTTTCTTATCACTGTATCATGATCACCTTTCTGTGCCAATTAATAAACATCATTGTCATTTATTTATTTATTTATTTTTGTGAGGAAGATCAGCCCTGTGCTAACATCCGATGCCAATCCCTCTCTTTTTTGCTAAGGAACATTGGCCCTGGGCTAACATTCGTGCCCATCTTCCTCTACAAGCGGTGCATTGGTGCGGCCCGGGGATCCAGATCTACGAACCCTCAGGCCACCGAAGCGGAGCGTGTGTGCACTTAACCGCTGTGCCACCAGACGGGCCCCAACGTCAACGTCATTTAAATGGCTAAAAGAGTATTCAGTTACATAGACATAACAAAATTTGTTTCAATAAATTTTTTACAATAATTATCATCCAAGTTGTAAGGAAGGGGACATGTGCCCTGGGCTCAACCAGGGCCAATTCTGGTTCCACTTTAGGAAAGATCCTATGTTCTCTGGGCCTCACCTTTGCCAGCTGTAAAATAAGAATTACACCCTCCAGCATGCAGGGCCATTATGTGGGTCAAATGAACTACTGTATGCAAACGAGTTTTGTAAATAGTGAAGTACTATGTGAACAGTTAGGTTCATCAAGGAAGGTGCTAAACAGATATTCTCCACCACTGAGTCAAAATAAGGAGAAATTTCGTTAACATGCTCTTGATCAAGTTAGGTTGATTTAAAAGAAGTACATCCCTGCTGTAGGCTATGCAGCAGCAGAGGCTTTGACTTGGTTTAGCTGCCTTTGGTCTATTCTCAATTCCTAATTGGAAAAACCAGAGCATAGCTCTGGTATAAACTCTGTCCACTCTCCTTCTCGGGACATGGGGTCCAGAAAAGTAAGTGCTATGTCTACGCTCCTGGATAGCCAGGATAATCCACTTGCTGCCTCCAAATCCAATCCCATCAGTCTTTGCTCTGCCTTTTAATATTATTAAAATTCATACCTATTAATAACATTTAATAGCAGCTATTAAATGCTCACCTTGTGTTTGATCCTTGAAGAGTTTGCAAATGAAAGGAAGTCTGGCTACCTTGGCAGGCTACTAACAGATGCTAGGCTTAATTTTGATACATTTAGAACATTCTGGACCCTCAACCTCTCTAACTTCTAACCACCAAAAAATGAATCCATCTCTTTAAAATATTAGTAAATTGAAACTCTCAAGTAGATTCTCATCTCAAGAGTTTATGTGGTTGAGATGAATGATAGAAATTTCTAGAAGTCTTACATTTCCCACAAATTACTCTTGCATTATTTATATAGTATTGAAAGGTAGACTTGAGTGGCTTGCCTGAAAGTGTACCTCCCTTCCCTTAAGATGTATTACTCTCAGGTATGTGTCAGAGACAGAAAATATTTCAAATAACCTAGATTAGATGTTATTATACTGGCCACCCATTTGAACCACCTGGTAGATTTTTGAAATTAAAAAAAAAAAAAAGCTACAGATGACTGACTCATCACCAAAAGTTAAGTTTCAATTATTCTAGGGGTAATTTTCTAATCTCCTCAGAATCAGCTGATTCTAAGTGAATGTATAGCCAGAGTTGAGTACCGCCAATTGAGGTCCCAAAGGGGTAATAAACAGATTACAAGCACACACTCTTTCCCTCTCATTGTGCCTCTGAGTAAAACCACTGAAATCTGCATTCTCAAATTCAACTTCCTCTCCCCAAAGAACAAGACCCCGAATGGAAAAAATATAAGTTACACAATCAAATGACCCAGTCTATGAAAAATAGGAAAGATGCTATATGGCCCAAAATTGGAGAATGCTTGGCTAAAGGATAGTAAATCTCCTCAATGCAATATCATGCAGCAATTTTAAGTTATGATTATAAAGAATTTACAGCAACGTGGAAAAAATTTATGCTTTAACGGAAAAAATAAATTATCCATACAGTATGAAGACAACTATGAAAATCAAACTAAAATCGTATGCAGACACACAAAAAAGAATGGAAAGAAATACCCCTAAAATATCAATAGAGGCTAGCTCAGTGAAGGTTTTTGCTTCCTTCTACTTTTTTGTATTTTCCCAACATTTTTTAAACTATTGTGTATTTAGTAGAAAGAAATTTATAGTAGAACAAAATAAATCTGCTTTTCAAAAACTGTTCTTCTGACTATGAAGGAATAAGCAAAGGCTTATTCAACAATGAATTCACAAAGCAAAGATAAAAATGCTCACCTGAAGTTTTCTTTCTTTCAGCTGCCTTGGCTTCTGTCTCCTCTCCCTCTCCTGTCCTCCTCCTGCAAGTAATTCAGCTTGTTTCTTTAAAAGAAAAGTGAAACAGCAAATTATATATTATGAACAGCATCAGCCAATAGCAAGAAAGTAAGGAACTTTGGCCAGCAGGTCAGCTGTGCTTTATAGAACTTGGTGTGGGTGTTGGTGCTGGCTTCCTTCTCAAGAAGTGGGGAAGATTTCCAGTTAGGGGCTACATCTGAGAGGAAGAAACCTGCATTAGCCCTGCCGCTCTAATGACTGTTTTTATTAGCGTCTTTCATAACAGATCAAGGGGCTGTGATGAG